>NW_024734615.1:3397016-3412016 GCF_018991925.1 Homarus americanus | reverse complement strand
CCCCCTCCCACCTTCCTCCCACCTCCTCCTCCTCCCCATCCTCCTCCCCCTTCCCTCTCTCCACCCCCTCCTACCTTCTTCCCTCCTCCTCACCTCCCACCCCCTCCTCCTCCTCTTCACCTCCTACCTTCCACCCTCCCACCTTTCCCTCCCACCTCTTCCACGTCCCCCCTCCCACCTCCACCCTCCTCACCTCCTTCCTCCCTCCACCTTCTCACCCCCCATTCATCCCTCCCTCCCTCTCCACCTTTCCCCCATCCCACCTCCTCCCACCTTCCCTTCCACGTCCCCCTCACCTTCCACCCTCCCTCATTCTTCCTCACCTCCCCCTCCCTTCCACCCTCCCCACACCCTCCCCACCTTTCCCTCCCAGACTCCCCACAATCTTTGCCGCGACACAAAGCCAGATATATGGCACATAGCCTAAGACAAATAATTATAGAGCGTGCTTCACCACTACTTGCGCCTTTCCACTCTCAGAGAACCCTTTACCTGGGGAGGAGGGGGAGGAGGAGGAGGAGGAGGAGGAGGAGGAGGAGGAGGAGGAGAGGAGGAGAGGAAGGGAGAGAGGAGAGGAGGAGGAGAGGAGGAGGAGGGGAATAAGAATGAGGAGGAGGAAGAGGAGATGTAGGAAGAACAATAGAAGGAAGAGGACAAGAAAGAACACAGAGGAATGAAAGAAGTAAGATAGAAAGCTAAGAATGAAGGAGATAGAGATAAGATAAACACACCACATAAAGGAAGAGTAAAGGCGGAGAATAATGCAGAAGACGAAAGAAGTGAAGAAAGAAGGATAAGAATAACGCAGTAAATGAAATAAAAGTGAATATTAGAGATGAAGGGAGAGAGAGAGAGAGAGAGAGAGAGAGAGAGAGAGAGAGAGAGAGAGGAGAGAGAGAGAGAGAGAGAGAGAGAGAGAGAGAGAGAAAAAATTAAAGATTAAAGGATAAGAGATGGAAGAAGACGTTGAAGAAATAAATCCAAAGAAGAAATGAAAAGCCAAAGGAAGAGAAGATAAGAGAAAGAAGAGAAAAAGAAAAATCAAAAGAAGGAAAAAGATCAAGAGACTAAAGAGGAAGAGAGAATAAAAAATAAAGGAAAGAGGAGGGGAGAAGGGTGAGAGAAAAGAGGAGACAGAGGTACAGGATAAAAGAATAATAATCACCCAAGGTGTTTAATTATCGAGGGAGGCGAATGGATGAAGAAGGGAGAACGATAAGAAGAGGGAGAGGGGGAAGAAGGGAGGGAGGGTCAGGAGAAGAAAGGGAGAGTGAAAGGGTGGGTCAGGAAAATAAGGGAGGACGAAAGGGAGGAATGGATAAAGGGAGAAAGAGAGGGTCATGAAAAGGAAGGGAGGGAGATGGGATGAATGGAGAAAGGGAGAAAGGAAAGGAGAAAGGAGAGAGAAGGCTTAAGGGCAGGGGGGGCTGCAAGAAGAAAGGGACGGGAGGAGTTAGACAGGGCTAGGAAAGGGCCGGGGAGAGAACTACAAGAAGCGAGGGGCAGAATTAAAATCCCTTAATCCGGCTATTAACCGCGCGTCTCACTTTATCTTGCCGAGAGGGAGAGAGGGAAAGAGGGAGGAGAGGGAGGAAGAAGGAGAGAGGAGGAAGGGAGGAGAAAGGGAGGAGGAAGGAGGAGAGAGGAGGGAGGGAGGGAGGAGGGGAAAAGGAGGGGAGGGAAGGAGAGAGGGAGGGAGGGAAAGAGGAGAGAGAAGATGGGGGGAAGGAGGAAGGGAGAAGAGGGAGGGACGAAGGGAAGAGAGTTATGGGAGGAAGGAACGGAGGTAGGAGAAGGAATAGAGAGAAGAGGGAGGGAAGTTGAGGGGGGGTAAGGGGTGAGAAGGAACTGAGAAAGGGATAGAAAAAGGAAAGAGAGAGAGAGAGAGAGAGAGAGAGAGAGAGAGAGAGAGAGAGAGAGAGAGAGAGAGAGAGAGAGAGAGAGAGAGAGCGGTGACAGAGAGAAAGGAGATTGCAGGAATGATAAAAGGACGGTGGATGAATGGTGAGCAGGACAGGACAAGGACCTTAAAACAGAGATAAAGGAGGAAGATCCGGGAGAGAGATAAAGACGAAATATCCGAAAGAAAAGGCGAATTAAGGAAGTAAAAAAGAATAGAAGAGAACAGGAGATAAAGAAGGAGGAAGGACAAAGAAATGATGAGAGGAGGAATTAAGAGGAGTGAAACAAGTAAAACTAAGGGGAGGAGATGAGACGGAAGAAGAGGAGAAGAAGGAAGAGGAGGAGGAGCAGGAAAAGGAGGAATAGGAGGATGAGGAAGAAGAGGAGAGAACTTCCGGTGAGGGGAGTGTGGGAGTCAAGAGTGAGGGTAAGGGGTAAGAGTCAGGGGTAAGGATGAGGGTGAGAGGAGGGAGGGGGTGAGAGATAAGGATATAGGGTCAGTGTGAAGAGTGAGGGAGCCGGGGTAAGGATGGATGAGTGGCAGGGGTGAAGATTGAGAGTGTGTGTGTGTGTGTGTGCGTGTGTGTGTGTGTGTGTGTGTGTGTGTGTGTGTAAAATAAAAAAAAGTTGAGGGAATGAAGGGAGGGAAATGGGGAGGAGGGGGAGGGATGGGAAGAGGGAAAAGGGGGAGGGGGAGGAAGAGAAGGAAAAGGAATCAAGAGGACATATTAAAGTCTCAAGATAATATTTTCTTTGTTGTCCATAACTAAAAGGAATTAAACAGAGACCAAATTTTTTTTTACACTAAGATTAATTTCTCTGTGTAGATGCTTAATAAATTCTCCATAACGAGTGTAAACAAAGGGATTTTTAATTTGTCAAAACCAGAGAAACACCCAAACACACACACACACACACACACACACACACAGTACGGGGGCACGAGGAAGTATTGGCCGGCTGCAGTTTAGTCTAATTTGTTTGAAAGGCTTGTCACTGTGGAGGATTTACGAGAGAAATTTGAAAGTTATTCCCATATATTTTGAGACAAATTGCTTGCGGGGACGAAACATACATATAACTATCTGGCTTGATCTCTTGAGGTACTGGGCGAAAAACTCCTTACAGAGATGACGTGATTTTTTGTGATTAAAATATTAAAAAAAAAAAATCCATGAATCTCGCTAAAGAAAAAAAAAAGGGATTTTGTTGATGGGAAAAAAAAGCGGGGGGTGAAATGACTGCCTAGGTCTTTCTGCTCGGCTTGGCGTAATGAGGGGAAGGGCAAGGCGAAGAGGGAGGAAGAGCAGGGGGACGAGAGGGAAGTAGGAGGAGGAAGGGGGAAGCAGCGGGCAGAGTTGAGGGAATGAAGTGGGAAATTGGAATGTTGTAGAGTGATGGGGTTGACGGAGTGTGAGGGAGGAGGAGAGAATGTGAGGGTCTGGAGGAGGAAGAGGAGGAAGAGGAAGAGAAGGAGGAAGAGGAGGAGGAGGAAGAGGAGGAGGAAGAGGAGGAGGAAGAGGAGGAGGAAGAGGGAGGCTTTGTGATGGAGTTGGCCATGAGTTGTGTGGAACCTCCTGCACCTCGACCACAACACTATCACCACCAATACCACCATCACTTCACACCATCACCATCACCTCGCACTCTGCCACCAACTTCCTGCTGTGTGGTTCAAGGCAAATGTTGTGGTAGTAAACAGAGCCGCCCTCTTGTCTACAGCTGCTGGGGAGTCTGGTCTCTGTCTCTCCCCCTGTCTCTCTCTCTGTCTCTTTCCCTTCCTGTCAATGTATGTCCTTCCCTCTCTCATTTTTCCTGTCTGTCTGTCAGTTTGTCTCTTTTTCTGTCCATGTATATCTTTCTGTCTCCCATATTTTTCCATCTTCCTGTCCTTTTCTCTCTCTTTATCCATTTGTCTCTTTTAGGTCCCCCCCCCCTCACCCTGGACACTGTCTCAGTAACCCGCTACGTGTGACAGATTCTAAGACCAGTTGATCAAGATGAATAAATTATAGAAGTAGGTAATAAAACACTATATTTCCCCTTTACTGTTTCCTTCCTTCACTCCAATTACAACAAGTTACTCCTTCCTTCTATTTCATCCGTTATTCTTTTGTTTCTTTCCCCTTCTCTTCTTTTCCCTCAAGGGCCCTGTTTCATCCCCTTATCTCACAGATTTCCTTCACGCTTCCCTCTATTCTCTTCTTGAACTCACTCCATCAATCACCTTCACTCTCCTTTTTCCTCTTCCTCCAAGTTCCCCCATAACACCACTCCATTTCCTCCAAGGTTTCCCCTCCGCCATCTCCTTGACTTTCCCTATCCTACTTTCCTCCCTCCACATCTCCATTTCTCCCCTCCCCTCCCCTCCCATCACCTTCCTTCTACCCCTCCACCTCCTCTACTCCACCCCTCCTCCATTATCCCCTGGGTCCCCCTGACCAATCAGTCATGATGACCACACCGCCGCCGCCAACGTCCCGCCACGCATTTTACCAGAATACCTATTACCGTTCACTATATCAGGGTATGCTGCCTCACGTTCACTGTTACGGTCACTGTGTCTTTCTATGCTGCTTGACCGTTCACTATATCAGGGTATGCTGCCTCACGTTCACTGTTACGGTCACTATCATTCTATGTTGCCTGACGTTCACTGTTACGGTCACTATTATTCTATGTTGCCTCATGTTCAATGTTACGGTCACCGTATCATTCTATGCTGCCTGACGTTGACGGTTACGTTCACTGTATTACCTTATGCTCCTTAACCTTCACTAGTACGAGTTCATGAGCCCCTAGACACCTAATAGATTGAAGCGTCTCTACAGGCAGTCCTCGGTAACATAGTACTTGAACCTAAGTGACCAAACACTCGAATCTAAACAACGTAATACTCAAACCTGTATAATACTCGAACCTCCCAATTCCTTGTACTCGAAGTCATTGTTGTATTATATAGTGTGTGTGTGTGTGTGTGTGTGTGTGTGTGTGTGTGTGTGTGTGTGTGTGTGTGTGTGTGTGTGTGTGTGTACGCTAAACAAAACTTTATTATTGTTTTTCTATTTTTGTTTTTTTACACCAATGTGATTTTGATCTATTTTAGGTCAATAGTTTCAGTGATATGAAGATTAACAAATAAAAACGAAAACAATGAAAAACAAAAACTGACGAACTGAAGTGAAGGAATTTAAATCAAAATGAACGTAACTCAGGCGAAAAATGACAAGATAAAAAGAAAATAGGTGTCTCATAATGTGTGTAGTTGACGCACCTAAAACAGGAAGAGGAGGAGAGAGAGAGAGAGAGAGAGAGAGAGAGAGAGAGAGAGAGAAGGAAAAACGAGGAGGAGGAGAAGAAGGAGGGGGAGGAAGATGAGAAGGAGAGAGTAGGAAAAAGGGGAAAGGAGGAGGAGGAGAGGGTGAGAGAGAAGGAAAGGGGGGAAGAAGAGGAGAATAGAGAGGGAGAAAGAGAGAGAAGGAAAAGGAGGAGGAGATACTGAAAAAAAATACTACTACCACTGCTAACAACAACAACGATAATAATAATAATAAAAACAAAAACATGATATAACATCTTCAAAATATAAAGAAATATTCTGCTGTAAGCGTTCATATATTTTACTCTAACCCACATAATTTGAACCACATACTATATATATACTTTCAGCACCACATATATACTTTGCACCACATGATATACTTTCCACCTGATGACCTCCCATGCGGTAAATTACTGGGATTAATTACATCACCCCTTTACACCTTTTCAATATAAAATTAATGTTATCAATGAAAGAACCTCTATTAGGACAACACTGTAAAACTGGTGCATGTAAACTTGGACGACGGACTGAAAACTGTCAACTTTATATTCAAAATAATTCAGTAAAAATATGTATGTATGTTAGTGATGAAGGACTGTAACTACGATATGAATTGGGATCTTATTTATTTATTTATTATTATTGTTGTTATTGTTATCATTACCCGAACTCAACTAACCTAACCTAACCTAACCCGTCACCACCACACAGCGTCGTCACTACCCCAGGTGTGTTCGGCAGGTAATATGTCCTAATAACGGATCCAAGAATGATAAATACTGGATGACTCAAACATAACCATCGTCTGGTCTGTGGTCTGGTCTGGTCTGAGGTCTTCTTCTGGTCTGGTCCTTCCTCGCTGGGGTTGACCTGGGTTGACCTGACGTAACCTGATGATAGAAGGACTCCGGGAGAATCCTTAAGCAGCGTGGAGACTTCTAGCCATCCCACAGTTACGTTATGGGGAAGGAAAACTTATGTGGTGTTCTCAAACTGTCGGAGTGGTTAATGTGACGGTATAATGTATGACTGCACCTGAACCACTGAGGCATTTAAAGGTGTACACTAGGTTACAGGTTCTATATACATTACAGGTGTTTCCTACTCGCGCCATTTCTTGTTGGGGTGATGGTGGGGTGGTGGTGAGTTGAGGGAGGGGTGGTGGTGGGTTGATGGAGGGGGTGGTGGGTTGATGGAGGGGTGGTGGTGGGTTGATGGAGGGGTGGTGGGTTGATGGAGGGGGGTGGTGGGTTGAAGGTGGGGGTGATGGTGGGGTGGTGGTAGGGTGGGGTGTTGGTGGGGTGATTGGTGAGGTTGGAATAGGGTGATGGTGGTAGTAACAGAGTTAGTTGACAGTACAGTGGAGATGGGTGCTGCTCATCATAAGGGTGCAGAGGGGAGTGATAATGAGGTAGTGACAGTGGCCCGTCCAGCGTTATAGCAGTACACCCACCCACACCACTACCACCACCACTACACACCACTATCACTACCACTCACTACTACTACCCACACCACTACCACTACCACCACTACACCCCACACACCACTACCACCCACACCACTATCACCACCACTACCACCCACACCACTACCACCCACACCACTACCACCACCACCACCACCACCTTCCTCTCCACTGTAGACAATAAGTCCATTCAGCAAATTGCTGCTTCCTTCCACGACAATAACAGAAACTTTTGTTAAAGGCATTTTACCAGAGAGCATTGTTTATATTGTGTGTGAAGTAACACTAGTTTTACTACAAGAAGAAAGAGCCGTAGTGAGGCCCCCGGGCGAGCCTGGTCGGCCAGCCCACGGCTTACTTCGGCCAAACAAGCAGCCGGGCAGCCGGGGAAAAAAATGGGAGTCACAAAAGCCAGTCAGGGCAAGTTTCCAGGTGAATTGTTTCCCTGTTGCAGGCAGGAAGGGTCCAACCACCTCTCGAGGGCTGTGGTAAACCCTCCTCTATGGATTCGTAGATTAAGACTCGGTTTTCTGGCGTGACGAGCGTATGATTGGTGTGACCGAAGAAACAATGACGCGGCTGCACGTCCTAATGGTCAAGGGCGAATCCTCCCCCGCCTCTAGCCACGCAAAACTGACGCTTAATTATTGACCGCGCAAGGTTGATTCCGGAAGACGCCTTAACAGGTGGTTTACGTGTCAGGGGCGTCGACATCCATTGATATGTAAATGGCGCAATTAATTTAAGTAAGTGGCTGCCAACAGGACAATCCGCCAGCCCAGACCGCGCCCCACAAAACCCCCGAACTGCGCTTTCAGGAGATTAGTGGCCCGGAAGGGTCGACCGTGTCCCGTGATTTTGGTGAAAAGGTGAGGTGACTGTAGTTGTTTGAGGTGACTGTAGTTGTTTGAGGTGACTGTAGTTGTTTGAGGTGACTGTAGTTGTTTGAGGTGAACGTAGTTGTTTGAGGTGACTGTGGTTGTTAGAGGTGACTGTAGTTGTTAGAGGTGGCTGTAGTTGTTTGAGGTGACTGTAGTTGTTTGAGGTGACTGTAGTTGTTTGAGGTGACTGTAGTTGTTTGAGGTGACTGTAGTTGTTTGAGGTGAATGTAGTTGTTGGAGGTGACTGTAGTTGTTTGAGGTGACTGTAGTTGTTAGAGGTGACTGTAGTTGTTAGAGGTGACTGTAGTTGTTGGAGGTGACTGTAGTTGTTTGAGGTGACTGTAGTTGTTTGAGGTGACTGTAGTTGTTTGAGGTGACTGTAGTTGTTTGTGGTGACTGTGGTTGTTAGAGGTGACTGTAGTTGTTTGAGGTGACTGTAGTTGTTGAGGTGACTGTAGAGGTGACTGTAGTTGTTTGAGGTGAATGTAGTTGTTGGAGGTGACAGGTAGTTGTTAGAGGTGACTGTAGTTGTTTGAGAGTGACTGTAGTTGTTTGAGAGTGACTTGAGGTGATCAGAAGTTGTTTGAGGTGACTGTAGTTGTTTGAGGTGACTGTAGTTGTTTGAGGTGACTTAGTTGTTGAGGTATCTCTGACCTTATGAGCTGTGGTTTAGTCACATTCAATCCTTCTTCGGGACTTGTGCGCAGTAAGTGTATTCACGGGGCACACACACACACACACACACACACACACACACACCAATATTCAAGAATGGAAATCGAGAAAAAATCCCTGAATTACAGACAAATATCACTAGGTAAGATAATGTGTACTGACGCAGGAAAATAGACATTACAACATTTCAATATCATAACAGTTCTAAAAAATGGTGCATCCTGAGCGGGAAGGAGAGCGCTGTGTGTGTGTATGTGTGTGTGTGTGTGTGTGTGTGTGTGTGTGTGTGTGTGCGTGTGTGTGTGTGTGTGTGCGTGTGTGCGTGTATGCGTGTGAGTTGTATATCAGGCAGTGCAGGTGTGCGGCGTGATGTCGAGGTGTTTGTTTTAGTAATGACATAATATGAGATGATAAGAGGTGGCACGACGATACAACACGGAATTAAAGTGTTGTTAAGAGGAGAGGCATAACATAGGTCAATCTAGGTTAACAAGTGGAAGATCATTTATTATTAATGTAAACGATAACCACGAAAGAATAACTAATATAATACAGGTGAAAGAGGGAAGGTAGACTATGTGGTACTCTCTCGTAGACTCATTACTTCAACATAACACAAACTGGAAATAACATAAAAAATACGTATCTAGAAGGGCGTCTCAACTGTGTAATGAAAGGTTTACAATACCGTCATTAATGTACCCAGCTGGTCAAAAAAATAGGAGGGAAAGAGGGAATCTTATTATGACCTACAAGATTTTGAGTAAATTAGCTGATTTGCATAACGATAGAGTTCTCAAGGCTAGGGTGGAGAGAACTAGGGGACATATGTTTACATGTAAAAAGGAAATAATGAGAAGGGAAGTAGGGGAATATTGTTTTAAGAACAGTAGGTGACAGGTGAAATTCATCAGGTGAGAGTGAGAGAATATTGTGTGTGAGGGAAATGAGTATTAGTCAGAACTTTGTTGGATCAATATAGTGTATGTGTGTCACGGACGCTTTAGTATGAGTATTGGTTTCTTCCTGTAGTTACCATTAGGTAAATACTATACACACAAACTTAAGACCTACCCAAGCTAATATACACATGGCAATATATATATATATATATATATATATATATATATATATATATATATATATATATATATATATATATATATATATATATATATATATATATATATATAGTACGTACCCATGCATGAACAAACACCAAGCATGTAGCTGCAGCACCACTGAGCATCAGGTATGTGGTCGCTGTCAGGCCAGACTCAGTACAGGAGGCGGGAGGAACATTTTATCCCAGCAGAGGACAAAAAAGGCTTCATCCTACACAACTACTCTAATGTATATAAGACAACAGTACCTGTGTGTGTGTGTTAAACCTTCCTCACCTACCAGGAGTTAGAACATGTACACAGCCACGCTAGTGACGTAATAGCTTGTGTATATATCTCTATCTCCCTCTCTCTCTCTCTCTCTCTCTCTCTCTCTCTCTCTCTCTCGTCAACTATTCTATGTTTATCGTTATGAACACTGGACAGCCATTGTGCGCTACATAATAAAAATGTCACACGATAAATACATCTTTATACCTATGAAATCAAAATAAAGACTCAATTTTTCAACAAAACTTTTTGGAAAAACAAATTGTGTTTTACCCTCTCGCTCATTTCCCAGCTCTCACTGAAATACTGTCATGATGTGTGGAACTGATTTTACAGTTAGATGACCAGCTGAGAATTTTCCTTTTTTTTGTTATACCTTTAAACAGCCATCGTTCACCGGTTTGTTTAAGGGAGATTTTTGACGTTCAGATGGTTGCTAGGGAAGTTCTAGCCGTTCAGATGGTAGCTAGGGGAGGTTTTAGGGGAGTTCTAGTCATTCAGATGGTAGCTAAGGAAGTTCTAGCCGTTCAGATGCTAGCTAAGGAAGTTCTAATCCGTTCAGATGGTAGCTAGGGAAGTTCCAGCCATTCAGATGATAGCTAAGGAAGTTATAGCCATTCAGATGGTAACTAAGGAAGTTCTAATCCGTTCAGATGGTAGATAGGGAAGTTCTAGCCATTCAGATGGTTACTTTCACACCTTAGGATTCAACACTCAAACTCTAACCTAACCTAACCTAACCCCCCTCAAGGAGCATTAGGTAAAATAATCTAGGGTGTGTAATCTTCAGGTGAGCCCTATATCACCTGAAGATAAAACATCCCAGATCTATTTTTTTCTTGACGATTAAACACCTGTTCTTAGTTTGCCATCAGTAAGTCTTGGCTTTCAGGATATTTCTGAAGCCTCTTATTTATTTCTCTCCTCTGAAAATATTTCCACAAATTTGGTAATAGTATATGTATGTTTTGACTCTAAATATATGTATAAAATTATCAGTAGCGTCGAATTATACCTGGGAAATAGATCTGTAAATGGCTTAGAAATAATTATACTGGGAAATAGACCACCAAATTGCTAACAAATAATCATACGGGGAAATAGATCTCCAAATTGAATAAACTTACATAACATCTCATAGAAAATTTTACACTAAACACCAAAATCATGAGATAAACATTGTATAAACAGAGACTTCGATATTTACACTATTTCATGTTATCAGGGAAAAGTATTACTCTGGAATCCATGTTTTTCTAATTCTTTGTTATCTTTATGATCATTATCTATACATCCATAATATATAGTTATCAATTATCTCGTATGTTATCTTGTTATCTTGTTAGTGATATAATGTTTCTGTCGTTAGGTTAAATTTATTCTTTGCATGTGTCAAGTTCGTATAGTGTCTAGTTAAATTGTTTGTTTTAACCAGTTCTAATAACATGGAGTCTGTGGTGCTGACAACTCTAGGAATGGTGTTAATATATGTGTTAGTTAGTTATTTACATGTTAAGTTTACGTAATTTTTTTTAAAGGAATTATATAAATATTTCAATAGAATTTATATCTTTTCCTGTTGGAGTGATGATGAGCAAAACTTAAATTAATAACTCACCTCTAAGTTAAGTGACGTCTGAATCAACTAGTATCGATTTGCAGAGTAATTACGATTTTATTTTAATTGTTGTTTCCAGCATCACTAATAAACTAAAACCTATGAATATTTCTAGTTGGGTTTGATGGTCATATTTATGTCTTAGAGAAGGCACAAGCGAGCGGTGATGTTCACTTGACGAGTTAGTTGTAGCACAGAGAGGGACGGGGAGAGGGAGGGAGTGGGATGGAGAGAGGGAGGGAGGGAGAGGGACGGAGAGAGAGAGAGGGAGTGGAACGGAGAGAGAAAGGGAGTGGAACAGAGAGAGGGAGGGAGTGGAACGAGAGAGAGAGGACGGAGAGAGGAGGGAAGGAGTGGGACGGAGAGAGGGAGGAAGGAGGGACGGAGAGAGGGAGAGAGTGGCTATGTGTGGGAGGAGGAGAGGGAGAGAGGGGGGAGGGCAGCCCTCACCAATACGATATTGAGTAAGGTCTGTAAATGAAGGATGGTTCGGTCTCTGTTGCTAGTAATTTTATTGATGACTGTCCATATCTATGTTAAATGAAGGTCTGTACTTTACTCTCCTCTCTCTCTACCTTTATCTATCTGTCTGTGTTCTCCCTCTCTCTGTTTATCGGTCGGTCTGCTTGTCTCACCCCTTTTTCTTCGTCATTTCGTCTCTCCACTTCCCCAATTCTATTTTTTCTTTCTGTCCCTTCCTTTATCACTCCCATTTCTTCCTCCCTCCATCATTGTATATTTGTTTCTATGTCGATCAATCTCTTTTTTCTTTTCTCTGTCTTTCTCTCTCCCTTACCTTCTTTCCCTCACTCTGTTTCTCTTCCATTCCCTCTCTCCCTCACCTCCTTTCCCTCTCTCTGTCTCTCTAGCTTTCCCTCTCTCCTTCACATCCTTTCCCTCCCTCTGTCTCCCTCTCTCCCTCTGTCTCTCTCTCCCTTCCTTTCCCTCTCTCCCTCACCTCCTTTCCCTTGCCTCTCCCTTCTCTCACCGTCCCCAGAATCCCCCATCGATCTCATTATCTCTCCTCTGAGCGCCCCCTTTTATTTGCCATAAAAGTGTTCACCAATCCTCTCTTTATTTCCTCGTGTCCTGCGCCTCTCTTCCCTCTACCCTCCTCCTCTCCCATTCCTTCCACCTTTCTCTCTCTCTCTCTCTCTCTCTCTCTCTGTTGCTGTTGCTGTTTTTCTTCTCATTCTATTATAGTTTCTGTCTTTTTTGGTCTTTATTATACGTACGTTTGATTGTCTATAGTCATAAAGGCCCTACAAAGGACACTACTGCTGTGTGTGTGTGTGTAGGGGAGGGGTTGGTTGTCCTCCATGGTATCGTCGACTGATAGAGATAGTAATAGAACGATAGTGAACGCCCGCCGTGGGACATTCACATCTCTGACCCGAGAGGTAGTAATAAAAGGCTAACATTCCTCGCGAATTTTCATCTCACACACTTTTTTTTTTTAAGGGGGGGGGGAGAGGGAGGGGAGGGAGGAGGAGGGGAGGAGGGGGAAGAGAGATAGAGAGAGAGAGAGAGAGAGAGAGACAGAAAACAAAAGCGTGTTGAGCAGTAGCACAGTAGAGGAGGATTTGGAGGAGGAAGTGGAGGAGAGAGAGGAAGAGGAGTAGGGGGAGAAAGAGGAGGAGGAGTAAGGGAAAGAGGAGGATTTAGAGGGAGAGGAGGAGGAGGAGGGGGAGGAGAAGAAAGACAAAGAGGAAGTGTGAGCAATAGTGATACATAGCCTCTCGTCTTTATCATCACCAACATTTATCGTCACTCTACAAGTTACTTATCACATCACATCACATCCCATCCCACTCCATCCCATCTCACACCACTCCATCCCATCTCACACCATTCCATCCATCCCAAATGGTAGTCAGGGCTGAACAAAGGGGACATTACAAAGGTACTCAAACTATCCAACCAGGAGCGAACTCATAACAATGGTTTTAAATTAGACAAATTTAGATTTAGGCGTGAAATAGGTAAACACTGGTTTGGAAACAGAGTAGTGGATGAATGGAACAAGTTACCAAATATCATCATTAAATCGAATACGCTGGATAGCTTCAAGCATAGGTTGGATGGATATATGAGCAATAGGGGTTGGGTGTAAATGGGACTGCCCAGTATGGCCCGCTGCAGTTTCCTCCATTCTTATGTTCTCACACCACTCCATCCCATCTCACACTATTCCAGCACACAACAGCATAGGGACGGTGTAGACAGGAGGGTGTGGAGGGGAGAGTGTGGAGGGAGGGTGTGGAGGGGAGGGTGTGGAACGGAGAGTGTGGAGGGAGGGTGAAGAAGGGAGAGGATATGGAGAGGAGGATGTGGTGATGAGGGTGTGAGGGATAGTGTGAAGGGAGCGAGGATAGGGAATGAAAGGGAGGGTGTAGGGGAAGGGAAGGTTCGACCCGACACTCGTACATCAAGGTATTTGAGGATGTCCCCAGCGCTTAACCTGAGCGTCAACAGTCAAAGGCGGAAGCGAGTGACTGGAACACAGGACGGGGATTTTATGTTACTCGTAAAAATCTTTATCATTTGTTTGCGAGTGAATGGTGTGGTTTAAAAGTGTCTCTGCTTAGAAATGTGTTTAGGGAAATGTCAGTCGAGCGGTAACAACAACAATACCGAGAACAACAACAACAACAACAACAATAATAATAATAATAATAATAGTATAATAATGATAATAATAATAATGATAATAATCTAAAGGTGGATATAAAATAACCTAACATTAGTTAAATCTAATTTAACACTAATCTAACTTAGAAAAACCTAATTTTACCTAATCTAGCCTAACCAAACCTAGAGTAACCTAACCTAGCTAAACCTAATCTAATATAAACTAAATTATCAAACCTCAACATAAACTACTGTATGTCGATGCATTAAGAGGCTTTTTAACACATCCAGACGCATTTTAACACAAGCCAACGCATTTCAACATATCCAGACGCATTTCACTATATCCAGACGCATATCAGCAAACCTAGACGCATTTTGGCACAGGTCAACTCATTTTAACACAAGACAAAGCATTTCAACACATCGCGATACATGTCAACACACCCAGAGACACTTCAAATCGACCCTCATCACATTTCAATGCTCTCCCGATACCTCCAAGTACTTCTATACCAAAATGATAAATATACCCGGACAGCGAAACAAACAATTAACTAACCACTGATCAACTTTTGGGTTAAATTGAACACAAAACACATCTCATTATAACAACAGGGATCAGATAACGTGAAATACAATTAAAAGTACAGTTCACATTTGGTCAGTGTCAAACGATATTCCTACCTAATGGTCTTCGCATGTTCGACTGCCTCCTGTCACGTCAGCGTAAAATTGAACAATATTGCAACATCATCATCATCAAGGTGCACATCCTTTCTATTACCAAATCGAAGGTTCGTTTTTATAAGGAAATCTCTAATTGATAAATTATTATATCGGGAGAAATGTAATTCAACGCCGTGGAAGTTATGCAATCTGGAACTGGTTTATTTGAGTTGTATTCGAGGAGTGTTTGGCGTCGATGTGTTATGTGAGTCATCAACTGCTCTGCCGATGTGTTATGTGAGTCATCAACTGCTCTGCCGATGTGTTATGTGAGTCATCAACTGCTCTGCCGATGTGTTATGTGAGTCATCAACTGCTCTGCCGATGTGTTATGTGAGTCATCAACTGCTCTGCCGATGTGTTATGTGAGTCATCAA
>NW_024734615.1:3357016-3392016 GCF_018991925.1 Homarus americanus | reverse complement strand
CATTATTTGTTTAGTTCTATACATAAAGGGTAACTTATTCACAAATGCGTGAGTACAGGCGTGTGGGGCAGTATGTCTGGCCTCACACTCTGTTATTCACATTTACGTGAGAGGTATTCAAGCACATTGCGTATTTGGTTCTGTACATGAGAATTGATATAGTTACTAAGTGCACAAAAGTGGATACAATCTTAATATGTCGGCTATCTTGCCATTAGAGATGAAGTGTTGTGCCATTTCACACACAGTGTGCTTGGACCTGTCCCTAAAAGGTTCCATCTTCACACAGTCGAGGACGTAGTGTTCAAGTGTGTGGCCATATGTATGGCCACACACTTTACATTTAGTTTTGTTTACATCTGCTTGAGGAACATACTGCCAAAGGTACTTATATCCTAACCTTAATCTAGCGGTTACAACATCATGTAATCTAGTGATCTTGTTACTTGCTCCATATAAATGTTTCACTTGATACATCTCATCATGGTAACCTATGGATTGACTAGTGTCTGTTTGCACTTGTCTACTTGCGTCAAACTCATCAATAAGTTCTTTCCTAATTACAGTTTTAAGGGTCCTTTTTGACAGACCCAAATTGTATTCAACGGTGTCTTTGTTAGACGCGAGTTTGGCGAGGGCATCAACTCTGTCATGTTTTATGAGGCCTATGTGAGAGGGGATCCACAACAGTTTGACCTTGACACCCCGGTCAACAAGGCACGCATATTTGTGTCTGGCTTCAGAGACAAGAGCGTGACAACCTGAGTCGAGGGTGCCAAGGGCAAGTAGTGAGGATAGAGAGTCAGTGATGATGAGACTGTCAGTAACAGTGGTTTCAATGAATTTGATAGCTGTGAGTATGGCAACTAATTCAGTTTATAGAGTGGATGCCCAGTTGTTAATTCTAACTCCTTTCTCAATTATATTACCGTCAGGTTGAGTCACAACAATAACACTTCCAGCCCTCCCACAGGCGGTGTTAAGAGATCCATCAGTGTAGGGTGGGAGAGGGTGTAGGTAGGTGGGAGAGGGTGTAGGTAGGTGGGAGAGGGTGTAGGTGGGAGAGGGTGTAGGTAGGTGGGAGAGGGTGAAAGTGGGAGAGGGTGTAGGTAGGAGAGGGTGTAGGTCGAACTAGCTATACCGTCTTGTTAAGTAAAGTATATTACCAAGTTCATCTTTACCTCAGCCTCATCCTATTAGCATATAACAACATCCTACAAGCTAAAGGATATCAGAACACTTCCTATAGGATACATAACCACACACACACACACACGCACGCAGGACACCATCCCTGTAGGAGACGCCGCTCGACTGCAACTTGTCAGGGAACATCTCCCTCTCTCCCTCCCTGCCTCCCTCCCTCTCTCCCTACCTTCCTTCTTTCCTTCCTTCTTTCCTTCCTTCTTCCTCACGTGAAACTTTGTCGCTTTTCCTCACTGGTAAAATTATAAGAGAGAGAGAGAGAGAGAGAGAGAGAGAGAGAGAGAGAGAGAGAGAGAATGAATCTTCCTTTCTGACTTTCCAAACATAACTGATCTTCCGCCGTTTTTCTGCGTCCAAGAATCAGACGCGGAGAACCACGAAATGGGTCGACCACCTTATCAGACAAACTGGCCCCTCCCCTCCTCTCCCTTCCCCTCCCCTACGACGCTATCTAAACGACACCCAATTACATCATTTTCCCCCAAGAGTCTGTGTCGGCGTTTTGAGATGAAGTGTGCCGAGAGGTTGATGTATTACTTCTTATCTATCTATAACTCCCCTTCCCCCCACTCTCTCACTCCCTCCCTCACTCTCTCCTCTCCCTCCCTCCCTCACTCTCTCTCTCCTCTCCCTCCCTCCCCCTCCCCACACACACACACGCACAACTTTCCTCGGTCGAAACTTTTAGCTTAATATTTAGGGACATTGATGGGAGAATTTATGGCGGCTCCTTAGTGAAATATTGGGAATGCTCAGGAAGACTTTCTTGGAGATACGAGGATAGAGCGACCTCAGCGGCTCCTGCTGGTGGTGGTGCTACTGTCGGGGAGCTCTGTTGAAATTTGTTTTAGAATGAGTGCTATTGTGTGTGTATGTGTATGTGTGATGGTAAACAAAAGTGAGCAGTAAGCAATAGTTTACTGTGTACATGTCGTCGTCCATGACCGCTGGAAGACGTTCACAACACATCTAATATGTACTTTGACCTTTTCGTCTCGTACTATATCTTCCTCTATTACGTAAGATTATGTAATAATGGACAGATAAGGTACTGTTAGGCTCTCAACTTATCCACTCCTATTGTTGTCATCTGTTTATACTGTAACATCACCCCTATATTTAAAATGAGACACACACACACCCATATATATATATATATATATATATATATATATATATATATATATATATATATATATATATATATGAGCAGCATGAGGCGCTAACATGCTCACCGTGGAGGTAATTGACAAAAGTTAACAGCGAGAATTCACTTAGAGTCTTGCTCTTTCGTTCCGTCAGGCGTGATCACCTTCATGAACCAGGTTAATGAGCAATTACCTTGACAGGTCACTGAGAAGGGACGTAACATGTGGCACACGTCGTCGCCTTAAAAGTGGTAACTGTGCACAATAAAAGTGAAGAGTGAGCACCAGTCCTGAGCATTAAGAACGTCTCCTTGTGTGTTTGTGTTGTGCTCCACCGCCATCTGAACACCGTAACCCAGTTATTGACTAGGGTGACGTGTGTCTGGAAAGTCCTCACACACACACACACTGCTCCGTGACGTCACCAGGATAGAGGACACAGAAGGCTAGGTTATAACCTGTACCACGAGGCAAGTTGTTAGGACACTTCCCTGGGACGGTCTACAACAACTACAAGAAGCTTAATAGACTTGGGGCTGGATGTAGCCCTTCGTCTGCCTGGAGCTACTGACGCAGAAGCTGAAATAATGCAAAAGTTATTATTTGTAAAACCGAATCTACAGAATATGTAATAGGTAATGTCACACCTTCTCTTTAACTTGTAATAGAGATTCTTTAAGAGTTATCTATGTGTTGTGAACTGAAACTTCCTTGACGATGGGACCACGGCAAAGACGGTGACAAAAGGCTCTCGATAATATATATATATATATATATATATATATATATATATATATATATATATATATATATATATATATATATATATATATATATATATATATATATATATATATATATATATATATATATATATATATATATATATATATATATATATATATATATATATATATATATATATATATATACAAGCTCAAGAAAACTAATCAAGGTAAGATTCAGTTTTGGTCCAAGTGTACAGAAGGTGGTGCTAGACTACAGTGTGTAATGCCAGAGGAGACCTGAAGCCAAGTTCCTAGTACATATCACGAGGATGTTAAGTTTACACTGAGTTTACTGATGTACTGTTTACACCAACATATATACAGCTGTGTCGGCGATGAGCTGTGTCGATGTACAGCTGTGTCACGACGTACAACTGTCACGATATACAGCTGCGTCATGACAGAGCTGTGTCATGACGCACATCTGCATCACGACGTAAGCTGTATCACGACGTACAGCTGTATCACGACGTAAGCTGTGTCACGATGTACAGCTGTATCACGACATACAGCTGCCTCACAACGTACGGCTGCATCACGACATACAGCTGCCTCACAACGTACGGCTGCATCACGACGTACAGCTGCCTCACAACGTGCGGCTGCATCACGACGTACAGCTACATCACGACGAACAGCTACATCACGACGTACAGCTGTACCACAACGTACGGCTGCACTACAACGTACAGCTGCATCACGAGGTACAGCTACATCACGACGTACAGCTGCATCACGACGTACAGCTGCATCACGACGTACAGCTGCATCACGACGTACAGCTACATCACGACGAACAGCTACATCACGACGTACAGCTGTACCACAACGTACGGCTGCACTACAACGTACAGCTGCATCACGAGGTACAGCTACATCACGACGTACAGCTGCATCACGACGTACAGCTGCATCACGACGTACGGCTACACTACAACGTACAGCTGCATCACGACGTACAGCTGCATCACGACGTACAGCTGCATCACTACGTAAAATCAATTGGATAAAAAAAAGTCGTGAAAGTAGTAAAAAAATGCTGAGTGGGGAAATATAATGTAGTTTGAAGTTGGTAATTAGGTAAAAGGAGCGACCTTAAGTGTGTGGATTGACTTTGGCTCGTCTGCCGCCACACACCGCCATGATGCTCGACCGGGCTGACGAGGCTGTTGAGCACACGAACATTACTGAATAATTGAGCCAATTTAAAACGTAATTATCTTAAGAGGAGTAAAATTCACGTGATTTTTTGAGTGTTCTCTGCCAAATATACAAAAATGTTACTAAATTTGTAATGTTGTGTCTGTATGTATGTATGTATGTATGTATGTACACGTATGTATGTATGTATGTATGTATGTATGTATGAATGCATGAATGACTATGAATGTAGGTATGTATAGTACACACCCACACCCAGAAACACACCCACATCCAGACACACCCAAACACACCCACATTCAGAGAGAGAGTTCACAAACACACGATAACATATAATAATGGACGTTTTTCTTCTTCAGGGATGAGAGAGCGAGGAGGGAGGAGGGGAGAAGGCAGTAGCGTTGAAGGGGGGAAGGTCGATGGGCGTCGCTATCATGCCTCATAAATGAATGAAATAGTCTCCCTTGAAATGAATGAGGTGAGGGAGGGATAGGAGGGATAGGAGGGGACGGGAGGAGGAGTCGAGGAGTGAGAAATGGAGGCGATAGACTCAAGCTGATGAAAAATGGAGTGTAGAATGAATGACAGAGGCTGGAGGGGAGATCTGGTGAGGCGAGGGTGAGGAGAGGGTTGGGTGAGGGACTACACGCCTGGAGTGTAAAAAGTAAGGAAGGTTGTGGGGGGTTTAGGTCAAGGTGATTGTTAGGTAGGTAATGACAGAGTAATGAATGCCTGTCTGTCCGTCCGTCTGCAACCTGTGCTGTTGCAGTTGTAACAGTCAGTCAGCCAGTCAGTCTCTCTCGCTTGTCCACTCTTAACACAGTTAGTCAGATTTGTTTTGTCCACTCTTAACACAGTCAGTCAGTCTCTCTCGTCTACGCTTAACACAGCCAAGTCATTCATCTCTAAGACAAAGAGTCATTCACTCAACTACAGTCAATCTCTCTACTCGTTCACTCTTATCACAATCAGTCAAGTCTCTCCTTCAGTCTAGGAAAGTCAGTCACTTTTCCTCCAGTTCTAACCAATTCAGTCACTCCTCCACGGTCACACAGACATGACCGACCAGCTGTTGTGATGGCCAGCTGATATGTGAGAGAACGAGGAGAGAGAGAGAGAGAGAGAGAGAGAGAGAGAGAGAGAGAGAGAGAGAGAGATGTCATAATTTTTATATCATTTCAACCTGGAAGACGGACTGGTACAAGTGCACAGGTAAAGGAAGAATCGTCATTGTTCAGTAAAGAAAAAAAAAATAACATGGAAGTTGAAGTCCCGAAGAAGTAGAGAGAAAGATGGTGTTTGTTAAGTTATGTTTCACAGAAGGTTGAAGAAGAGTTTGGTGAAAATACAGAAGTTGTGTTAGAAAAAATATATGCAGAAAATAACGAATAAAATGTGTAAGTGGGTTTATTTCTTTGCAATGAAAAGGAAAAAAAAAAGATTTGGGCAGAAAAATATCGTCAAGGGAGGATGAGAGGCTATCAGCACCC
This sequence comes from Homarus americanus, assembly GCF_018991925.1. NCBI lineage: Eukaryota > Metazoa > Arthropoda > Malacostraca > Decapoda > Nephropidae > Homarus > Homarus americanus. Next base: position 3,386,223 of record NW_024734615.1, on the reverse strand, counting down.
GGATAATACCCAGAAAAATTACTCGACCATAAGCTCCAGCCTATGTTACAGAGGCGAATAATTTCCAGAGGAGCTCAAGAGGCCATAGAAGGTCAGGTCAGGCGAGGTCAAGTAAGGTCAGGTCAGGCGAGGTCAAGTAAGGTCAGGTCAGGCGAGGTCAAGTAAGGTCAGGTCAGGCGAGGTCAAGTAAGGTCAGGCCAGAGATAAGGCAGATGATGGATACTTCAGCCACTCAAATTACACTTTCCATCAAACTAATGAAAAACTTACTCAGAATTTTTTTGTTATCTGTGACAGGGAGTAAATAAGGCTGTCTGGCCTATCTTGGGGCGCCTTGGTGGTGAGGGATGGAGGTGGTACTATGTCTAGGGGTGGGTGGTGGGTGGTGTGGGTGGTGTGGGGGAGCTGTTCTAATGGGCACAGCTCATCATACTCTGTCTATGTTCAAGATAGGTTGATTTCAAACGAGACGAATCACGTGACAACTCTCTGTTAGTAACTTTGGTAAGTGAAAACCCATTCTTTCCATCTTGTTTAATAAAGATTTAAACTGACCCTCACATGATTAACTGAGTCTTAACATCACCTCCGGGTTGTGTATCATGATAAGCTAAAAATGATTCTCACTTTGTATTTTCAAAAGTCATGTATGGGATTCTCTGATCAGAAAAATAAAGATTCTCACCAGCAAAAATATATAGGTTTTTATGGTCTGTTTCCCAGCCCCCAACTCCGATCGGCTTTTCCTGTGGGGTAATGTCACGGTAGAAGGTCGCCCCCTCGCCAGGCCACACGGCTCACTGGCAGCACGCGAGGTTACTGCAGCCTTTTGTAAAATAATTCAGAGGGAGCAGTTTTATTTCAGAAGAACATTAAGGGATGTTTTGAAAGCTAAGATGAGAAAAGTATACTTGTATCTGGACCACATTCTTGTAGATGCAGGACCAGAAGGTACAGAGGGATGAGTGCTCCGTTCTGTGTGGTTCTCAGCTCTCTTCATTCCTTTCAGCTTCAGTTTCACCTGTTATCATCGATTACAGTTAAAAATTACAAAGAAACTGAATGTTAGCTTCGTATGTAAAGTATATTGACACAGGAAGAGGATAACGACCACCATCAATCTTGAATCGGATAAAAATTCAGCCAGGCAGCTCCCGGATCGGCGTCGACTGTCAGCGTCTCCATGTGATGACTGTGTTCGTCAGAGCCATCATCAAACACCACACAATGTTCACATAATTGTTTCTGTGATCTACTCCACAGAAACCAACATCAACCCTCACCAAAAAACACAACTATGTATAAATTTTCCATGTCATATAATAACATACCGAGTCACGTTTAAGAAGATGATGTATTTATGCAAACGAAATTTATCGAGCTATTTCTGGGAACTTGATACGTAAATAAAGTTTAAACGCTTGGAATCTAAACAGTATTTCCGAGTTCAGGATTGCTGAATAATCATACGAAAACGACGTAAACACTTCGACGATAGTGAACCCCAATATAAGGTTTTATAGTCTGGTGAAGGTAACATCGACATTAAAATCCTTTTCCCGTGGTGCTACTTTTTAACCCGCGGCTTTACAATCATGAACAGAATATGAGATCCCACAAAACAACACATATTTCTGACATACGTTTCTGTCAATCATTATAAGGCTTAGGGCGTGTTATTTCCTGGTCCCTAGAGAGTGTTACCTGCTGTTGTATCATTGCAAATTGTATTTAGTCGTGATTTTTTTTTCGTTTGTGTGTACATGACCTACTGTGTTTAGGGACGTTGGGTAATGACGACACACACACACACACACACACACTCATTATTTTGTACATTTCTAAGTTATTCTACATTCAATTATACTTCGCTGAGTTTCACGCTCAGTACCGTAACAATATTATGACGTATAATGTTGCGTTCGGGGGGAAAACCTTTTTTCTCCGTCAGTCAGTCAGTCAGTCAGTCAGTCAAGTTAGTCAATAAACGAAAGCCACGGAGAGAGCAGCTGTGATACCTAAATTTATTTAAGTTTATAGCATATACTTGTAGCTTACGGTCATATTATGTGGAGTTGGTAAGCTACATCTGCCTATCGCGACAACTGTTACTTACTTTTGAGTGAGTGAGTGAGTGAGGCATAGAGCTGTTGGTGCAGCTAAAAACAGCTTAGCGGTATACAATTCATCTTGCCTCTGTTTATAATGGCTAAAGAACGAATCCTAAGCGCGAAATTAATGCCCCAAATTAGTTACACTAGTTAAAAAGGGTTAATTAAATCCCGGCCAGGTAGGGCAGGTGGGCCAAAATATGAGCGTCCGACAGACTGTAAGAACACCAGTATATCTTGAGGCGAAATTACTGTCCTGTCACACCGCTGCCTCTGTGACCTGACACTGTGTCTGGCCTCACCCTGACACACCTTATACCTAGTTATTTTTTTTACATGCAACTAATATTCACCACAGGTAGTTCTCAGTGTACAGGTAGAAGGGAAAGTGTGGCGGCTGAGGGAACACAACACTCGCCTTTTGTCTTACGTGTCACAGGTTCAAGCTCGGGGCACTCCCAGTCCACCCAGCTGTAAATGGGTACCTAAGTTTACAGAAGGGGAAGTGAAGGTGATCGAGCGTAGTGTTGATAAGGCTGCTTCCTTATGTACCTGAAAGATTTATAGTATTATTGTGTGTTTTGTCTCTCTCTCATAGTTAAATGGAGAAAATTTTTATACACCCAAGAGTGAGGATATCTCTTTAATAGCTTGTTATTCTCTCGTTTCAGTTCTCTTTTTTTTCTCTCTTTTTCGACAGGATATTTTTTTTTTTTTATGATCTAGATATTTATGTTCCTCATTTTTATCACACTATTTCTATTCTCTTTCTCATAAATTGACTTCTTAGTTCTCTGCGATTTATCACTGTATTATCCATCTTCCTCCTCCCCCTCTTCTTCGTCCTCCTGCTCCTCCTCCTCTTCTTCGTCCTCCTGCTCCTCCCCCTCTTCCTCGTCCTCCTGCTCCTCCCCATCTCGTCCTCCTGCTCCTCCCCTCTTCTCGTCCTCCTGTTCCTCGTCCTCCTGCTCCTCCCCTCTTCCTCGTCCTCCTGCTCCTCCCCTCTTCCTCGCCCTCCTGCTCCTCCCCTCTTCCTCGTCCTCTGCTCCCCCCTCTTCCTCGTCCTCCTGCTCCTCCCCTCTTCCTCGTCCTCCTGCTCTCCCCTCTTCCTCGTCCTCCTGCTCCTCCCCCTCTTCCTCGTCCTCCTGCTCCTCTTCCTCTTCCTCGTCCTCCTGCTCCTCCCCTCTTCCTCGTCCTCCTGCTCCTCCCCCTCTTCTTCGTCCTCCTGCTCCTCCTCCTCTTCTTCGTCCTCCTGCTCCTCCCCCTCTTCCTTTCCTCGCCCTCCATCTCGTCCTCTTCCTCACCTACAAGTGGTATTTCCTCATCACCATCAAAACACTCTCTCTCTGCCTCTCTCGCCGTCTTGTTTTCCTTCACTTTTCCTTCTCCCCTTCCACGGCCTCTGTTTCTCACACAACCACTTCTCTCCCACCTCTCCCACCTCCTCCTGACCATTAACTAATCTTTATTAATTATTTTAGTGACTGTTCATGTTGTTTCTGTCTTGTATTTGTTCTTTTCTTGATTTTCTCGTTTATTTATGTATTTTTTTTAATTTAACGTTTATTTCCTCTCTCTCTGTCTCTCTCTCTCTGTCTCTCCCTCTGTCTCTCTCTCTCTCTCTCTCTCTGTCAGTTGTCTTCCTTATCACTCTCTTCATCCTTCCTTCTTGTTTCACCTTCTTCTCTTTCCCCCTTGTTCACTTACTTCATTCTCCCTCTCCTTCTTCATCTTCTCTTTCCTCTGTTTTCTGCCTCTAATTGCTTCTTGATTAATTCTCTGCTTCCTTTTTTTCTCCCTTCCTTCACTTCTTATCTCTTCTCCTCCTCCCCTTCTTCTCCTCTCTATATCCCTCACCACCCATCTTCTCCTTCCCTAATCCTTCCCTCCTCAACTCTCCCCTTTTAACCATTCCTCCCCTCTCCTCCAACATACCTTCACCTCTCTCCATCAATCATTCTCCCCACCAACACATCCCCTCACCTCACCTCCCTCACTCATCCATATCCTCCAACACAATTTTACTCCTCACCACCTCAATCAACCACCCCCCACACACACCTTCTACCACCCTCCCTCCCTTCCTTCCTTCCTTCCTTTTCCTTCCCTCCCACATAACCTAACCCCACCTCCCTCCCTACATCACCCACACCTCTTATTTATGGATGGAGTCGAGTATTAGCTGTGTTGGGATTAAGTCATGATTCAGAAAATAGATGGGGACAGTAGGCCGTGGATCAGAGGGGAGACAGCTCAAACCTACCCGAGGCAATAAAGACAGAGCCGAGACATCTGTTCTAATAACCTCTTGCAGATCTTTTAATGTTTTCTGTTTTTTTTTTTTTGCACAATATCGTGTTTTAATAATTATAATTTGATGTATGTATTTTCCTTTGTAGTTTTATCTTGTATTATCGGTTTATTATTGGTGTTTTTTTTTTCTTAATTTTTTTTTTGAGGGGGGGGGGGTAAATTTGAAGTTGTTTGTGTAGTTTGAAGTGAGATGACTTTGAATCTTCTTGTTTTATATATTATTTGGTTTTGATGCAACAATTACAGTAACAACAACAGCAACAACTAACCAACAACAACAGCACAAAACTACAACAATAATAATTACATAAGATCCATAAACAAATGAAGTAAAGTTATTGAAGAAAAATTATTAAAAATTTCTCAGGTAAAATAAAAATAATCCATAAAAAATAATAGTTACATAATTAAGACGCAATTACAGACAGAAATAACAATTACAGAACTCAAGAGTTTAATAACACAAATAAAACAGCATGATGTGGTTTATGCTTGGTACAGTTACATAATTAAGACGATAATTACATAATTAATGACCAATGGAGACGAAGGTATTCAGTTGCTCATAAGAACTTGATACAGCGATACGAGGAACACAATGATAACAAGGAACACAGTGATAACAACGAACACAACCATAAAAGCGTAATAACACGGCGAGGAAGAATGTTCGGTTTAGTTATCTTGTATTCCATGGTAATAGCGGATGTAACAAGCAGAATATTCCTCAAGGTAATACAGGATGAAATAACGAAGGGCAATATTCCATTTAGTTAGTCATTAATTCTTGCGATTTTGCTTTTGTTCTTAACCTAACCTAACCTAACCTAACCTAACCTAACCTAACCTAACCTGTCAGTACTTTTAACTTAGATACACACTACAGTCCTTCTCATCCCTGTTATGTAATATATCTCTTGGTTTCTTATAAATTATTGTTATTTATTTTTGCTATTATTAATCTTTCATGTTATCTTATCTAAACTGTTATTATATTGTGTAGAAAAAATTTGTGGATCTTTTAATTTTCCTTTATTTTTCGTTTTTATTATTTTTTATGGATTTTTTTTTACTTTATATCATTATAATTGTGTTTAATCATTATATTTTATCCTGGTATATATGATGTTCTTCTATATTTAGTCGAATCGTCTGTTTTTAATATTTCGATAATTAGTAATCTTTATTTTCTTAGCATTTTTATTACCTTTACAAATCTGTCAATATCCTATTAATCAATACCTTTAATACTTCCCATTCTCTCTAATTACAATTTTCATAAACTTAAGTAATTAATCGTCTATTATTTCCTTCTATTATCAACAGCATAATCTTAGCAGGAGTTTCTCATAACCTGTATTAGTCTTTCAATAAAATCCTCCATATTGCACCAAAACTCATTCTTTTTATTTTACCTAATCATTATTTTAATTATTTTCTAACCACACATTCAGACAGGTTAATGAAGAGGTAAGGCGTTGAGATACACAGGTAAGTTTTAGCCAGGTATATTCAGGTGTTAATTACGAGACAAATCAATCAGAGTAAATCTTTGAGGACGACGCTTAACTCCCTGTGGGTACAATGGCTTAGCTTAGACAGTATGATAGCTTAATCCCATGAGTTCGATGACTTAATCCCTTGACTTCCGTTTCAATGTTAATAATAATAATAATAATAATAACAATAATAATAATAATAATAATAATAATAATAATAACAACAATACACTCCGCCATCACTACAGAACCCGACAATAAAAAAAAAAAAGTTGCTCTGCCTCCGGAGAATTCCCAGCGATCTTTTTAAATCACCAGAGATTAACCTTGTCCGGGGAGGGAGATATAGAGAGAGAGAGAGGTTAAATATTACTCCAAGATGATAATATTTACTCATGGTGTATGGAGTGTGGGAGAGGATTATGGACAAAAGAACAAAAGAACAAGAGGTGAATATCACTTCTTTTCTGATGGACTCGAGTAGGTGTCATTGTTTAGTTAGGTTAGGTTAGGTCCTGTAGTATATGAAGGTGTTGTTCTGACAATGCAACTTTACACCTCAGGTACACTCAAGGTACACCTAACTATACTCAAGGTACACCTAAGCTACACCATGTCTTAACGTAACGAACAGGTAACCATTAACTAACCATGACGAAGCAGGTTAATAAAACAAGAGAAAAAAAATACGGAGATAAAATTTAGCGCAGTTACACTAAGACGCAAAACAACGCTAACTTTTTAATGGCGTGAAAAGTTACAGGTTGCAGACGATAATTTATCCTATATATTACATACGTCAGGCAGGGAGGGAGGGATGGAGGGTGGGAGTTTGGAAGGGAGGAAGGGAGAGGAGGAGATGGAAGGGGAGGTGTGACGAGAGAGAGAGAGAGAGAGAGAGAGAGAGAGAGAGAGAGAGAGAGAGAGAGAGGTAAGTTTTGAGTGGGGTGACTGTCCTAATTAGGGAAATTTTGGCAGGAGTTAATTTTACTAAGTTAGTGGCGAGACAGTCGCTAAGTCCCTCGCTACACCTTAGTGGTGCTACACCCTAGTGGCTCCACACCCTAGTGACGCTACACCCCAGTGACGCTACACCCCAGTGACGCTACACAGTGACACCCCAGTGACGCTACACCCCAGTGACGCACACCCCAGTGACGCTACACCCCAGTGACGCTACACCCCAGTGACGCTACACCCGGTGGCTCCACACCCTAGTGACGCTACACCCCAGTGACGCTACACCCCAGTGACGCTACACCCCAGTGACGCTACACCCCTAGTGACGCTACACCCCAGTGACGCTACACCCCAGTGACGCTACACGCTCACGTCTCCACCATGATCCTGACCGTATACTGAACCTGCTAGTGATACAGGCCGCCCATAACGACACACACTATATGTATCCGTGCCTGACCTGTGTCGTGCATTAACAGGGTCAGGTAGGTGGGTCATCCTTCACTACCAACCACTGTTATTAGTGTCACCATCCATCACTACCAGTACCTACCAGCCACCACTATCAAACACCAACTACCACTTACCACCCATCACTATCCAGTCACTAACACTTAACCACAACCTATTTACTCACTATCCGTCAACAATTATCACCGGCCATCACAACCTTACCTTCTACCCACACTAACTACCACCACACATCACCATCACAACTACCATCACTCAACTACCCCCACCACCACCACTTTCGCATCTACCACTATTTACTGCTACCATAATAATCACCACAACTACCACCACCACCACCACCACATACCACCGTCCCCACCACCACCATCTCTAAGTTTTGGATCCACCGAAGTCCTCCTCCCCCTCCTCGTTGTCTTCCTCCCCTCCTATTCGTCTTCTTCCTTCCCTTTCTTTTCTGTCTTCTCCCCTCCTATTCGTCTTCCTCCCTCCTCTCCTCCTCTCCTCCCTATATCGTCTTCCTCCCCTCCTTTCGTCTTCCTCCTCCCTATTCGTCTTCCTCCCTCCTTCCTCGTCTTCCTCCCCTCCTATTCGTCTTCCTCCCCCCTCCTTCTCGTCTTCCTCCCCTCCTATTCGTCTTCCTCCCCCCTCCTTCTCGTCTTCCTCCTCCCTCCTTCGTCTTCCTCCCCTCCTTCTCGTCTTCCTCCCCTCTTCTTTGTCTTCCTCCCCCCTCCTTCCTCGTCTTCCTCCCCTCTTTCTTCCTCTCTCCTCCTGTTCGTCTTCCTCCCTCCTATTCGTCTCTCTCCCCCTCCTTCTCGTCTTCCTCCCTCCTATTCGTCTTCCTCCCTCCTTCTCGTCTTCCTCCCCTCTTCTTTGTCTTCCTCCCCCTCCTTCTCGTCTTCCTCCTCCCTATTCGTCTTCCTCCCCCCTCCTGTCGTCTTCCTCCCTCCTATTCGTCTTCCTCCCCTCCTTCTCGTCTTCCTCCCTCCTATTCTTCTCTCCTCCCCCTCCTTCTCGTCTTCCTCCTCCTATTCGTCTTCCCCCCTCCTTCTCGTCTTCCTCCCCTCCTATTCGTCTTCTCCCCCTCCTTCTCGTCTTCCTCCCTCTTCTTTTGTCTTCCTCCCTCTGTAGTCCTATAATTGCTCTTCCTCTCGACCGTCACACACAAAATTGAATAATTCAGGAGGGGTGTAAAACGAGGAGGAGGGGGTGGGGGGGGGGTGGGGGGAGGAGGAGAGGACGAGGGTGGTAGTAATGGTGGTTGTGGTAGTAGTAGTAGTAGTAGTGATGGTGGTGGTGGTGTGGGTAGTCGTCAAGTGCCACTATTCACCCTCAGCTCTCGTAAAAAAAACTGTTCCACCCGACACTTAACCTTTTGTTCACCCCCTCCTTCCTCTGCCCTCCCTCGACACCTCAAACGGCATAACGCTTATCTTCTAATTCTCGGTCATAACTTACCAACTAAGACGCGCTTGAGGGCCTGAATCTGGAAGTAAGTGGTCGTTGTTAAGGTCGTTAAGGTTTCAATTGGGTGTTTGCACATGTTGATGCTCGCGTAATAAGCAACACTAGGAGAGGGGGGAATAATGAGTGCGTGTGTAACGATGGTACTTAACCCGAGTCAAAAAGGTGAGATAGTCGGAAGAGAGGAGCAAGCAAGCAAATACACTGTTGATGAGCCAGCCTCTCTCTCTCTCTCTCTCTCTCTCTCTCTCTCTTTCTCTCTCTCTCTCTTCTCTCTCTCATCAATCTTTACCTGTCTGAAAGCAATCATGTATGTACTGTATGTATGTATGATGTATGTACTGTATGTATGTATGTATGTACTGTATGTATGTATGATGTATGTACATGTATGTATGTATGTACTGTATGTATGTATGATGTATGTACAGTATGTATGTATGTATGTATGTATGTATGATGTATGTACAGTATGTATGTATGTATGTATGTATGTATGATGTATGTACAGTATGTATGTATGTATGTATGTATGTATATATGTATGTATGTATGTATGTAATGGTAAAACACGATGTATCTATTATAACATTCCTATCATTTTGTTATTGCTCAATGGTCGTCAAACTCTGAGTATGTATAAGTATGTATATATGGATGTATTTACCTATGCATTTATGTAAGCATGTTTGTATGTATATATGTATTTACGTAAGTATTCAACTATGTATGTAATTATGTAAGTATCCATCTCTGTGCGTATTTTTTTTGCAGGTAGTAGGCAGCTACCAAACAGGGAGGTACTACCGCCTGGGAAGATATTGGAAGCATAATGTGTTGTCTAATGGTAGACCCTGCTGCCATATGTGACCAAGTCCCAGGTTGCTGATCTGACTTTCTGCCTCATTTACACACAATTGCAGGGTCTCAATTGTTTCTCTTACCATTGACAACACAACATACATACTGTGTATCGTTTCTCACTCTTGATTTATTTTTCGTTTTTTTATTTATTTATGGTTATTATTATTATTGTTTTTTGTTATAATTTTTATTTATTGTTATTAATTATTATTATCATTATTATTATTATTATTATTATTATTATTATTATTATTATTATTATTATTATTATTATTATTATTATTATTATTATTATTATATTTTCGCCCCCCCCAGGCCATGATGTGGGTCAGTGACCTGTGCTCGGGTGGGCTAATCCCCGTAAAATACATACAATATTTGCCTATGTGTTTGTAATATCCTGTAACTAACTTTATCATCGTCTCTTATACCCACGGTCATTACAAGAGACACAACATAAACCAGAGAACTAAGACTAATGAGAGAAGTGAGAAATTACAGGTAACCTTCATAATCACAGGTAAACCCATAACCTAACCTAACCTAACCTAACCTAACCTAACCTAACCTAACCTAATTTAAACACACCCAACATAATCTAACGTAATCGAATCGAATCTCATTGTACAGTCTAATGTTGGCGGGAGATTCTATTAAGTGAAAAATATTACGGTGCAGTTTTTGTCGGCGTATTAGGTAAGAAAGTTCCTCCTGCATCACCTGAAGATTAGACACCCTGGGATGGTTAGATGAAGTAAGAATGGGTTAGGTGATGTTATATTAAATAAGGTTAGCGTTTGGATGGTTACTCTTCAGGTGAAATAAATTGGGGTGTCTAATATTCAGGTGAAATAAATTGGGGTGTCTAATCTTCAGGTGAAATAAGCCAGGGTGTCTAATCTTCAGGTGAAATAAACCGGGGTGTCTAATCTTCAGGTGAAATAAGCCGGGGTGTCTAATCTTCAGGTGAAATAAGCCGGGGTGTCTAATCTTCAGGTGAAATAAGCCAGGGTGTCTAATCTTCAGGTGAAATAAACCGGGGTGTCTAATCTTCAGGTGAAATAAGCCGGGGTGTCTAATCTTCAGGTGAAATAAGCCGGGGTGTCTAATCTTCAGGAAACCACTCCCCCCCCCCTGCCTCTACACCACTCAGTGACAACTTACTGTTCGCGTACACACATTCAACACCTATCGATAATCGTGTCCCCGTCACTCAAGTTAATATATACATAAGAATTCTATTATCTACACTGTTCACTGCTTTAGTCAAGACGTTATGTGTAGTCGAGCAATACCCCTGTCTCGTTCTGCCCAAGTTGATGTAAATTAATCATAATAAACGTACTTTAGTTACCCCTCTGACCTTAGCCATCTACAGGGGATATCTCACCTCCCCACCGATACTCATCAAGGCTTTGGTATCAAGGAACTTAACGATTTACAAAACTCTACTAAACTATTAACCTATAACAATTTATCGCTTAAATTACGGGAAGCTTTCACCCCCTCCACCCAACGGCAGCCAAGCGACATGTTACAAAATAAAATCTACCCTATGAAAAAAAAAAATATATACAAATGGACACGTTTAGGCGATTAACATGTTCAATTTGTTCATCCATAATAGATATTTTCCCCCCGACGAATAATTGGGTATATATCGCCGTGCAGTGACATATTATTTGTTAGAGGCAGTGAAGCGCGGCCCTGCTGGTGCTGCAGTTACCGTCAAAATGGCTGCGATTCGCTTTTGTTCACGCTAACGGGATGTGAAATTTGAGGGCGAGCTGACGATGCAAAATGAAAATTGATGCCATGGAACTGCAATTAGATGTTGGCTACACATGGACTAAATTCGGTATGATTTTGAGAGGGGGGACGTACGTGTGTGTGTGTGTGTGTGTGTGTGTGTGTGTGTGTGTGTGTAATGTAGATTTAAGTGGGCGAGGATTGCGTTTTGATCCATATGCTAGGAATCTCTGGTCATTCTATTAACTGTGAAGGTTCTTGGGAGTGGAATTTGTGATGACCCGAAGAATAGTCATCAGCTTATTTCACCATAACTCTACTTGAGGAAGGAGGTTAGGTTAGGTTAGGTTAGGTTAGGTTATCCGTACTCTGTGTAGGTTAATGTACTGTAGTCACTTATTAAGGAATATTTCGTATAAATCCTGAACAACTGCGTCCACCAAAACCACCACAAATAAACAAGCAAAAACAAATAATCATCCATAAACAAGTAAAACAAAAGAAAAACAAAATATCAAAACAAGAAAACAAATAAATGACAACAAGGAAGCAATTACATAGAGAAACAAATAAATATCTTTAACTGTGTAAATAACGAAGAATTAAGAAGATAAGAATAAAATTAGATAAAGTGAAGATAAACATGAAGAATGAAGCGAACGACAACTATGTAATCCCACACAAACTCTTCCTACTACCCCCCAGTAACCCCAGGAGTGAGTGAGTGAGTGAGTGAGTGAGTGAGTGGGTGGGTGAGTGAGTGTACAAGTCGAGTGAGTGAGTGAGAGTATAAGTCGAGTACGTGAGTGAGTGAGCAAGGTGAGTGAAGGAGTTAATCTGCACGACGAGTGAGTGAGTGAGTGAGTGAGTGAGTCAGCTACAACACTCACCTACGAGTATACTCTGTCACTCTCTTACCTCTCTTTATGCTTTACTTCTTCCCCCGTTATCAGATTTATGACTCTCCACTCCTTTTCTTATCGACTTCTTTGTGGCTTTATTAAAATTTTATTGTGGCAGCGACGAAGATAAGTCCCTTCCCTCCTTCCCTCCCCTTCCCTCCCTCTCTCCTCCTTTCCTACTCCTCCCTCCTTTTCCTACCTCTCCTCTCTACCTCCCTCTCTCCCTCCTTCCTACCTCCCTCTCTCCCCCCCCACACACACACCCGAGCGAGGAGATGAATGCCAATTGTGAGTTATTTATGACTTTTACCCAGACACGCTGTTTCCTCTCTCCCACCGCAGTTTTATGGTATCTTGCTGTCTATCCTCTTTTAATAAGTCCACTCTCATGTTTAAATCAGGATGGCTGATGTATAATCCTCTCGTATGTCTATGGCTGGCGGACGTCTCAGCGCAATTTGTCATGTCTGGGAGGCAACTGATACGCCCGAGGGAATAATTTTTAGCAAAGGAAATTATAGTAATCTGTTTAATCTCTCGTTTAGTGTAAGGTACAGGCGTATTATTAATATTTACATGGTATATGCCCCCCCCTAGATAAATCACCTGTGCTTAACTATGAATGTTGAAACAGCCAATCAGCTATGTTCAGCATGATTATACAGGGTGGGTAAGAAAAAAAAAACCACCCTAACATATACAGTAAATGGGTTTTCACAGTCCTTACATAGGTCAGTTATTTTTTCCCCCACCCTGTATTTAAATATTTTACAGTGAATTGAAAAAAAAAAAAATGATGTGTGTTCCTTCATGACTGATTTTTTTTCTTCTTTTATTTCACTAAGTTCACAAAGAGAAAAAGTTGTTTTGATTTTTATAAGTCCCAGGGGTAAGGTTTCCATCATCAGCTGTTAACCCCACCAATAATAACCCAGACAGCTTCTACCCTCCTCTCAAGGCTTCTTCAATTGACTGGTGAAAATTGCATAGAATGGGACGTTTTTCTATTTATTTTTTTGTTTTTTCTTATGTTTTTCCTTTCTCCTTTTCTTTCTCGCTCTTTCATACACTTACGGTGTGAGTCATAGATCAGCCCCAATAGGTGAGTCACAGATCAGCCCCAATAGGTGAGTCACAGATCAGCCCCAATAGGTGAGTCACAGATCAGCCCCAGTAGTTGAGTCACATATCAGCCCCAATAGGTGAGTCACAGATCAGCCCCAATAGGTGAGTCACAGATCAGCCCCAACCACAGATAGGTGAGTCACAGATCAGCCCAGGTGAGTCACAGATCAGCCCAGTAGGTGAATCACAGATCAGCCCTAGGTGAGTCGCAGATCAGCCCCAGTAGGTGAGTCACAGATCAGCCCCAGTAGGTGAGTCACAGATCAGCCCCAATAGGTGAGTCACAGATCAGCCCCAATAGGTGAGTCACAGATCAGCCCCAATAGGTGAGTCACAGATCAGCCCCAACAGGTTAAGCCATAGGGCGGAGAGAGATAGAGACAATCCCACAGGTCGTCTCAACAGGTAAATATCTAATTAAAATAATATATTTATATCCCTTACCCATGTCGTCACGCATTAATCTTATACTTTATTATATCTTTACACCTTAGGCCTATATACCTGGCGCTATATATACACTTACACGTATAATATATATGAACAGGTACAATCAATACTAACATTAACTACGACCATGTCTAACATTAACTACGATCATGTCTAACATTAACTACGACCATGTCTAAGATTAACTACGACCATATCTAACATTAACTACGACCATGTCTAACATTAACTACGACCATGTCTAACATTAACTACGACCATGTCTAACATTAACTACGACCATGTCTAACATTAACTACGACCATGTCTAACATTAACTACGACCATGTCTAACATTAACTACGACCATGTCTAACATTAACTACGACCATGTCTAACATTAACTACGACCATGTCTAACATTAACTAACCATTAACTAACTACGACCATGTCTAACATTAACTACGACCATGTCTAAGATTAACTACGACCATATCTAACATTAACTACGACCATGTCTAACATTAACTACGACCATGTCTAGTAATTAACGTAAGTAGAAAAATGTAAATAAATATGGGGTTAATTATTACAGGTGTACAGGGAGTAGTCGATCACCTGGTAGTGTATTGGTTATATTCTGAGGGTGACGTAGTGATGGGGAGAGTGATCAGGGAGGACACATTCGAGGAGAGGAGAGGTAGGGAGATGGAGAGGAAAGGGAGGAAGAGGGGAGAGGGAGGGGAGAGGGAGGAAAGGAGGAGAGAAGAGGTAGGGGAGGGTGTAAGGGGAGAGGAAAGGGAGGGGAGGGGTAGGGGAGGGAAGGGGAGAGGAAAGGAGGGGAGGGGTAGGGGAGAGGAGGGAGAAGGAGAGGGAGACGGGGGAAAGTGCCCAAGGGAGGTGAGGGACTCCACATGGTTACTTTCACACATACGTCTATGAGTGCTGGGGTTGAAAAAGAAGGAGGAGGAAGGAAGGAAAGAGAGAGAAGGGAGAGGAAGAAGAAAGAGGGGGTGGAGGGAAGACGAGGAAGAAGAGAAAGGACGAAAGAGGAGGAGGAACTTAAGAAGAGGAGAGAAGGGAAGAAGAGCAGAGAATGGGAATAAAACAAGTGGGAAGAGGGAAAAAGAGGATTGGAAAGAGAAAGAAGAGAAAGGGGAGTACCGGAAGAAGAAGAAAGAAGAAAGAATATAAGAGGGGAAACAAGAGGAAAACGAGCCAAGAGGAGGAAGTCTAAAGGGAAAGAGGCGTGAAGAGGAATGAAACACGAAAAAGAGTAAAAGAGATAAAGTGAAAAAGGAAAAGAGTGTGACGGAGGTAGAACAGGGAAGCATGTAAAAAATGGAAGGGAAAAAAGAAGAAGGAAGGGAAAAGTAGACGAAACAGAGGAATACAAACAGAAGTGAAAAGCGAGGAGGGGAGGGAGAGAGAGAGAGAGAGAGAGGAGAGAGAGAGAGAGAGAGAGAGAGAGAGAGAGATGAAGGAAAAGAGAATACCAAAGAGGAATAGAAAGTGTTGGGGGAGTACACGCACACACACACGCACACGCACACACGCACACACACACACACACACACACACACACACACACACATTCCTCCATTCTCTCTCTTTTTCTCCTTTTCCTCCTACGAAAAGAATGACAGGAAGAAGAGGAAGAATAAGACAAGAACCCGGGCACAGAAGAGGAGAGGTATGAAGGAGGTTGTGGGCGGCAGGGTGGCGAGGTGGGCGACTGGCTGTGGTGGGCGGCAGGATGGTGGGCGGCAGGTGGCAGGTGGGGTGACTGGCTGGTGGTGGGCGGCATGGGATGATGGGTGGTGGTGGGAGATGGGGGCGACTGGCTGTGGTGGGCGGCAGATGGGTGGCAGGGTGACGAGACGGGGCGACTGGCTGGGTGGTGGGCGGCAGGATGGTGGGTGGCAGGGTGACGAGACGGGGGCGACTGGCTGGGTGGTGGGCGGCAGGATGGTGGGTGGCAGGGTGACGAGACGGGGGCGACTGGCTGGGTGGTGGGCGGCAGGATGGTGGGTGGCGAGACGAGGTGTAGTGGTTCTCTGCCTCATACAAAATACACTCTTAGGGATAACTTACCCCAGTCTCACTTAAAGCATCATACCTTGACCCAGGAACTTAAACTTTGTTAATTCCCAGTCTTCTTCCTCTTCCTCCTCATCTTCTCCCTCCTTCTTTTCCCTTATTCTCCTCCTCCTTCTCACCCTCTTCCTCTTACTTCTTATTCCTCTCCGTCTTCTCCTCACCTTCTCATAAATTGAAATAAACGGAGAGCGCTCATCTTATTTCGATCTAGTAATTGTAATGTAGTATATAAAATGTTCATTGTAATTTGTTTTGATTCTTCACTTGTTGAACATATAGACTGTAGCTATAGACAGACAGACACGTATATGTTTCTTGTGTAAATTCGTACGCTGTATATATACAGGGTATGCTCGAGGAAGAAAATTATCAATAACTCCTACACACACACACACACACACACACAGGTACACAAATACACAAACAATTCCACACACGCACAAGCACTGGAGCCTACATGCCAAAGGCACACAGAACATCCGCAAGCAAACATTACGCTGGGAGGTCCACTTGAACACAAACAACAGTTCAAGCATCAGGTTGTGTGGTGGTCCTCTCCCGACACGTTCATACTGGACCACCTTACACACACACACACACACACACACACACACACACAGAGGGAAGGTTCTCTCGTGGTTCCTATCACTTATTCTTCCCTCGAACACACAATCTGTAGCGGGTGTGATGACGGCTATAATATTCATGATCGCTCAGGCTTTCCTGCCACTCTCGCTCACTTCTTGATAACTCAGTGTCTCTATCACGGGAGCAACAAAAACAGCAACCAACAACAACAACCAACAACAACAACCAACAACAACAACCAATAACAACAACATTAAACAACCAACCACAACAACAACAACAACAATAACGTGGCATCTTTGGCTGTTGTACATCTATCTATTGGACAAGGGTTGAGGTGTACAGTACAGTCTGTTGGTAGTACATCTGTTACTGTTACATCTGCTAACAGGAAACATCAGCACATATCTTAATACAGAGGTTATAATTGACCACCTAAAGTTGATATGTAAGAAACTTTAACACCTCATAGCTCTTAATACCTTCATCATGATGGCTTTTCCTGTCAAGACGGTGATATCAGGTGTTAAAAAAATGGTTACCGACGCACGATGACAGACAGACAGACAGACAGACAGACAGACGCATGAAGTGAGAAGACGTGGAACCGAAGAAGACGCTGAAGAAGTTGTGAGGACCTGAATAGTCCTCCTGCACCTTGGGTATAAGTTCTCGTTTTATTTCAATGGCTTGCTTGTAAACTACGTCGTCAATCTTATAGTTTACGACACACAATGCTTTGATGCAAACTTTTATCGTTCTGTAATAAAAATCTACACCCCCCCCCCAAAATAAGCGGGTTAGCATTCGTGGTGGTGAAGAGAAGTCGCACACCAGAATACATGTCTCTCTCTCTCTCTCTCTCTCATCTTAGTTGTACATCATTTGCCATCACATTTACCATCACACTTCTTCTATTTGCTCATCATCATCATCATCATCATCATCATCATCATCAGTTCATCACCATACCTCTTCTACTCCCCACGAAAACCACTTCATCACCATAACACCGCTTCCACATGCCTATCATCACCATAACACACCACACCTCTTCAATATCAAGGTCTGATAAATTAATCCTGCCTTTTCACCACCACACGCCTATAGATACAGCCCCCTTCACCATCACTCATTCCCTACAAGTCATCTTCACCATCGTAATAACTTCAGTCATCAGTATCACACACAGACTGTTATTATCGTATTTTCACCATTACATATTATCTCTAGGCTCTATTCACCATTATCCATTACGTCACCATCACCACCCATCTACCCTTACCCCACCTTTCCCCCCCCCATCTACTGTCTCCTCATCTCCCTTCCCTCATCTACCGTCTTCCCACCATCACCACCCATCTACCTTACCCCACCTTCCCCCATCTACTGTCTCCTCATCTCCCTTCCCCTCATCTACCGTCTTCCCATCACCACCATTCACCCATCTACCCACCCCACTCTAGCAGCCACGTCAGCGTCCCCTCTCGGTAAACGACTGAAGAAAACATCAGTAATTCAGAGCATGGCTGATTCAGGCACGGTGGTCCTTGATGGCCGAGGGCGTGTGAATACTCAAGTCTTTCTCTCTGTCCCTTTCTCCCACCGTGCCCTCCCACTCACCACGCTTCCTCCCACTCACCACGCTTCCTCCCACTCACCACGTGTCCTCCCACTCACCACGCTTCCCTCCCACTCACCACGCCTCCACGCCTTCTACCACTCCCATGCCTTTCTCCCACTCTCACGCCTTCTCCCACTCTCACGCCTTCTCCCACTCTCACGCCTCTACCACACGCCTTCTCCCACTCTCATACACGTCTCCCACTCTCATAACTTCTCCCACTCTCACGCCTTCTCCCACTCCCATTCCCACGCCTTCTCCCACTCCCACGCCTTATCCCACTCTCATACCTTCTCCCACTCACTCACTCACTCCTTCCTTCTCTGCACCTTAACCCGTTTCTTCTCTCCGTTTTTTGACTCCTTGCCTCTGTCTCTTTCTCAATTTATCTCTCTCTCGTTTTCTTATTCACGGTACGTACTTCTGTCTGTCTGTCCCTCTCTCCTCTTTCTTACTTCTTCCTACTGTTCATTTACTTTCCTCTCTTCTTTTCTACTCTTTGTTCCTCTCCTCTTCCATTTAATGCTTTTCTCTTCTATTCTTATTACTTCCTGTGCCATGTCCCCCTCCTTCTTCTTTTCCTCTCTTATAACTCCAATTACTTACACTTCTCATTTTTTCTCCTCTCATTCTCCTCATCCACCTCTCATCCCCATTCTCCTTCTCTACCTCTTCCTCCATCCAACCTCCTCCAGTCAGCCTTGCCTTTTTTCTCCTTTTCCTCCACTTCTCCTCACACAATTTCCTCCTTGTCGTTTCTCTTCTCCCTCCCTCTCCTCTCCCCGTCTCCTCCTCTCCACCTCCTCCTCTCCACCTCATGCAGCCGTTCTCTTCCTCTTACTATCGTCTTTCCTTCTCTCCTTTCTTCTCCTCATCCTTCTTATCTCCCCCTTCCTCCACCGAACTTTCACATACCCTTCTTCTTCTTCTTCTTCATCTTCTTCTTCTTCTTACCGCCTGATGCATGCTTCTCTTATTCCATTCTAATTCCCAAAGTTTGCAGGGGGCTGAGCGGTGTCTTTCATGATCCGCCTTATTATGGACGCTGTGTGTGTGTGTGTGTGTGTGTGTGTGTGTGTGTGTGTGTGTGTGTACGGATAGTTCTGAGCATTAACGAGGAACAGTTCATTCATATCTCTCTCACTGAGGCTTGATAATAATGTGTTAAACAGTGATAGAGAAAAGGTACAGTAAGGAGCAATATTTTCTACCTGAAGATACGGTTCTGGGTGATCGCTGGTGTGTGTGTGTGTGTAACTATCGACATTCTTAAGACCTTCTCTCCTCTCCCATCGCCGTCTTTTCATTTGGGTGGAATTTACCTTTAGTTAAGAACAGAATGTGACGGTCAAAATGCTACACGTCTCCCTCCTTCTATCCCTCTTCTTTCTTCCCTCTCCTTTACTCCCTCCACACGTAGACCGAGGGTAGTGTTTTAGAGGTTAGAACTGTGTGTTAATGGGTGTGGTTTTTTTTATAGTTATTGAGCAACGTTTGTGTCTAAGGACTCGGTCGTTTCGTTAAAATGTACAGTGATCAGGTTTTGCCTTCCTTTGACATCAATACACACACACACACACACACACACACACACACACACACACACATATACGCGCGAGTATATATATTTGCTAATCTTTGGGCCGGGTGCCCTTAGCCGGCTGCCTCCAGAGGTGTTGTCTCTAACCGGCACACTGTCCCGGAAGGGCTGCGGTCTCACTTGTCACATCAGAAAGTCTCTCTCTCTCTCTCTCTCTTTTGTTTTTTAATTCAATTGTTATGGTGATAAAGGCTGGTTGTGGCTCTAACTGCTTCTTTCCCTTCACCGTCTTGCTGGTGGTCTGACAATAGTCGCCCAAAGGAACAATCTTGTCCCTGTGAACCCGCTGAGTCTCATACTTCTTATGTCTTTGTTGGTGGTTTGTGTTCTTGGTGTTTAGTGAGGACACAGGTCTTGGCCACCACCACCAAGCAAAGGGAGTACTTGCTGGACGTGATGATCCATCTCCAGCAGGAAGAGAGGGAGTTCAGGCTGGTGTTGGGCTTGTTGTTGCTGCTCCTCTTTAGGTGTCGTCTCAGGCGGCGTTTGGTGGAGTGTAGCTTCCGGGGTAGCAGCTGTGAGTAGCTTCAGGGCAGGTGTGATTTAAGGAATTCGTTAAATCTAATTAAAACAATAAACCAAGATCCCTTCTTCGACTCTGCCTGATGACCCAAGCCTCCTTCTCCTCCTCTTCCCCTCCTTACCCAAAAGTCAAGTACCAGACCCTCTTAACAACTCTCGCAGACGAAAACTTTAGCGATAGAGCGACTGGCGACGTTTTCTGCATATTCCATGACTGTGGGAGGCGAGGGTTGTGGCCACACGTCTTGACCCTCTTGGCACAGCGGGGTGTTGAGGCCAGGGAGCGATTATTATGATTTTGGTATGAGTGAAGTCTTAGGGATCGGGACGACCATCTTGATCTAATCTCAGGATAGAGGGGCTTCTGGCGACCGTCTTGGCTCAACTTTGATGAGATTTTGGGATTGGGACAATTATTTAGGAAGTATTTTCTCGGAAATAAGAATTAAGTGCATTCACCTTTTGCTTGCTCCTTTTTTTTTGAGGAGCGGCAAAAAATGACTATCTTAGCTAAATCCGTGAAATGTTAAATTTCGTTGCGATTTAAATGCTACTTAAAGACTTTGGTGAGGAACACAATACAGCAAACAGCAGCTACTTCTCTTGTAACTACAAAAACAAGGCACAGGAATCCAATAAAATGCGTGGTACTTCCAAAAGAGCCACAATACTTAGAAAAGAGCCACAACACTTAGAAAAGATCCACAATACTTAGAAAAGAGCCACAATACTTAGAAAAGATCCACAATACTTACAAAAGATCCACAATACTTACAAAAGAGCCCCAGTAATCAGAACAACATTTTTAATACAGGCATTCTAATAAAGAGAACAGCAGGTTTTAAAAGACTTCGCCGTGTATAACTCTTACTATATTATTGTACAGTTAAATGAACAACTTCACTTTCACTCCCTAAAACACTCCGGGTAAACAATCGTCCTTGACTCAGACACAATATTGACACTCGCCGTATAACAAGAGCGCACATACGTAAACAAGTCTTAGTATTCAGCGATAAAACACAAATTGACAGTCTTAATGCTTGAAAAAACAAAAACGGCTCACGTATAGAAAACCTCTTTGGTAGTCACAAAACAACGGTGGAACTTTTCTCAACAGGTCCTGGTATTCGCAAAACAATCTTACGACTGGAATCTCCTTGGCAAACAGTTTCTCTGCTCTCTCAGTAACGTCAGTAATTGAAAGATAAACAGTAGTACTTGCTCAAAACAGCTGTAGGACGGACAAACAACAAAGTCTTGGTACTCACCGACGACATTAAGGACGCCGAACTGACTCTTGGCGACGATGGTGTTGACTTGACACATGTAGGTACCGGCGTCGGTGGCGTTGACCCGTGACAGATGCAGTGTCCAGGTGCGGTGTCCATCGTGCGTGACGTTCACTCGCGGGTTCCGGGTGATCACGTGGTCCTGCACAGTCAGGATGGCAGATTTGTCAAAAGCAATCCACGCGACCTGGGAAGAACAAAAAAGATATGAAAGGTTATCCACACCTCCTACCACCACAGCAGCTAGACGTATCAAAGATGCATGGAGCTGGTGCAGTGTAGCAGAAAAGAAATGTTTTAAAATTCTTAAAAAAAAAAAAATTCATCGGATTTTTATCACATTCGACAGAAACCGAGAACTCAAACCCCCTGACACTCACACCAAGTTTCAAGGTGATGTATTCCTAACAGTTTGTGCATGAGGTACAGTGCAGGAGTCTGAGGTAAATATATCAGAGAATCCCCCCAAAAAAACCTTAGGACTAACTTAACAGGACACTTAGCACAATCAGGATAGAATAAACTGTTTCAACATTACTGATCTACCTAAGGAAAAAAGAAGATAATTAAACATAAGAGTTGAGGGGAGTGTTTAGTTCCGTTACATATGCATACATGTAGAGTTAGAGCCTTGCGTTACACCACACACACAGGAGACTTAACATTTTAAAACCTTGTATTACACGAGAATGCAAGATTTAGCGTTTTAAAACCCAATGTTACACCACAATTCAAGTTTTAATGCACTGGAACTGTCTCCTTATATAAATACACATCGTATATTACCATTTGCTGTTGTATTACATGTGCAGAACTTGGTAATATAAGGCGTTGTATATTTCAGAAGCATTATTTGATATATCTTAAGATGGTGATGTATTATATATGAGATATAACGCGCGTCATATCATGCGTAAATTATTGGTAAAGTTAAGCCCTGAGTTACGCCATATACGCACATTTTATATACGGCAACCATGTGAAAATCTATACACACAACGTAGTCTTAATCCTTCTGGTATGCTACTTATACGCATTATTTTCATGAGAAGGTATATACTGTATACTTTAATAGATTTATTGCCAGAAATAGTGTAGAATATCCTGGTTTAGTGTCAAGTGCAAAAATAGCCACGTTGGGCCAAAACTAGTCCAGAAATAGCGAGGTAGGGACAAAAGTAGTCTAGAAATAGTGACGTAGGCCTAAAATAGTGCAGAAATAGTAATGTAGGGCCCAAAATAGTGCAGAAATCCCGACGTAGAGTCAAAACTAACACAGATATGACGGGGGTTGTGTTAGGTCTAGTGCAGGGTGTCAGCATACAGATCTCTGCTACCAGGGACGAAATATTTGCCACAGGGACAAAAAAACAACACCTGAAATGATGTAGTCAAATCTTGCCCTGGAGATTTATAAGAGAGAGAGAGAGAGAGAGAGAGAGAGAGAGAATATACTATCTCCTGCTACTAAAAACAAAACAAAAACATAAACCAATATAAAACCAAAGACTAATTCTCTAAAATTACAAAACAACAAAACAAAATGGAAAAAAAAATACACAGGAACATTAAAAAAAAAAATACACCGAAAAAATATGATTTTTTTTTGTTAAATCTACGGCATTAAAATACAATCAGTCGGAAGCAAAATGTTAAAACCAATCAGTACCTTGTGTCCCTTTAAAACAAAAAAATAAAACAATAATACCATATCTCTAGTAATTACCTGTATTGATAAATGTTAATGTTAAGTAATACCTGAATATAATTTTTTTGGTTAATATAAAAAAATATTGTATATTTTTAAAATTATCTTTGTTATTATTATTATTATTATTATTATTATTATTATTATTATTATTATTATTATTTTTTTTTTTCGATTTTGTAGCCATATTAGTCAAACGTATATAGGTGTTTCTTGCTGTTTGGTGTATAATGATGAATTGCAAACGCACAGACACAGACAAAGACACACAGAAACACACACATATAAATACACACTCACATACACAGAGGCACACACATAAACACAAAGACACACACACACACATAGACAAACACATACAGACAGACAGACAGATAGATAGATTCCACGACCATTGGATAGGTCATAGATTCCACGCCCATTGGATAGGTCATAGATTCCACGACCATTGGATAGGTCATAGATTCACGCCATTGGATAGGTCATAGATTCACGACATTGGATGGATGATTCACGCCATTGGATAGGTCATAGATTCCACGACCATTGGATAGGTCATAGATTCCACGCCCATTGGATAGGTCATTAGGATAGTAGCATAAGTGTCTTGAGAAACTTACAAGGGTTTTAATATAATTGAGTTACATGTTGACTTAAGTGATGTGTTTGTTAATTGTTTTATAGGTTAGGTTAGGTTAAGTAAGATTAGGTTAGGTTAGGTTAAGTAAGATTAGGTTAGGTTAGGTTAGTTTGACTGTGTGAAACAATTTTTTCTCGAAATGTACTATAATTTTCAGTCATTTCGTGGAATGACTGATTACACAGACTGGAACATCCACCCATCCACCCACTCACACCCTCACATATACTGTACACACACAACACACACACACAACAGAATAATAAAATATTTTCTCTTCACAAACACGTATATATATATTCTCTCTAAATAACACACACACACACACACACACACACACACACACACACACACACACACACACACACACACACACCACACACACACACACGTCTCTTTCTCTTGGCAAGGTATGCGCGGTAAGGGATGCGCAGTAACACCCGGAATGATCACCTTTAAGACCGGGTGTGTGAGAAAGACCTGAATTATTTGGTTGGTAACATGTACATCGTTCACGGGGGTGTCGGGGAGGGTAGGTCTGTGAATCTTATCATCTGCAAGGTTGAATCTCTCCCGTAGGCCTATAGGTGTGACGTGACTGTAGGTGTGACGTGACGTGACTGTAGGTGTGACGTGACGGTGACGGTGACGGTGCTGAATGTCTGTCGTGGTGAATTTATCTCCTCGTGTTAAGTGGAGATTTGAGTAAGTCATGTAGATTGATATTAAAAGAAATATAGTTAGATAGATGGATGGATGGAAAGATAGCATGATGGATGGATGGATAGGATGATAGATGGATGGATAGGATGATAGATGGATGGATAGGATGATAGATGGATAGATAGGATGATAGATGGATAGATAACATGATGGTTGGAAAGACAGCATGATGGACGGATAGATAGCGTGATGGATGGGTAGATAGCATGATGGATGGATGGATAGATAAATAAATATATAGATAGAGAGAAAATATAAAGAGAGAGGGATAAGTATAGATAGATAGATAGGCAGGTAGATATATAGACACGTTACGAGCTTGGAGAGAAGGCCGGAGGCTGGTGTGTGTTTCACTGATTTCAGCACCAATACCTACCTACCAGACAGACAGACAGACACAGAGAAACACACACACACACACACACACACGAGGTAATATCACCTGATAGATTAGCGGGTTTATGGGCGTATGATTGGTGGCCTCACATGTATAATATTAACCTTTGCTGTTGGCTTTAAAAAAAAAAAACAATAGCCTGTACCTAAATGTGGCTGTAACACTAATTATTTCTACCTTTTGTTATCAATATCTGCAACGTTGCCCAGGTAGATAGGTGTATGGAGGATGATACAAACGTCTAATGAAATAAAGGAAGGTATTTTCTTTCTCATGTGTTTGAAGATATCACAAAGGAATTTCAACATAGCAGAGTAATGTATGTATGTATGTATGTATGTATGTATGTATGTATGTATGTATGTATGTATGTATGTATGTATCTGTCTATTTATCAATTCACCTGTCTTATCTGTCTGTCTTTCTAACTACCATCTTCCCATGACACTCCTATATGGACAGAGAAGAGATGGTAAGGTGGAAGGTGATGCAAGAAAGGTGAGGAAAGTGACAGGTAAGAGGTGAAGCAACCTGTAACTTGAACCTTGAACCATTACAACGATTACAGGGTTTTCAATTTAGTCACTGTGTATTGAGAGATGAGGTGTCAGAGTGAGGGTCGTTCGTATATTGAGTGGTGAGGGTCGTTCGTATATTGATTGGTGAGGGTCGTTCGTATATTGAGTGGTGAGGGTCGTTCGTATATTGAGTGGTGAGGGTCGTTCGTATAAAAAGTGGTGAGGGTCATTCGGATAAAAAGTGGTGAGGGTCATTCGGATAAAAAGTGGTGAGGGTCGTTCGTATATTGAGTGGTGAGGGTCGTTCGTACATGGAGTAGTGAGGGTCGTTCTTACAAGCATCATCACATTTTATAAAGTTACTACGTCACTGTAAACACTCATCATTCCTCTACCCTGACACTCCTCCACCACATAACCCAGTCTTGGCCATCAACCTCTTGTTCTGATGTTTTCGTCCTGTCATAAATCTTCCTTACCACCAATCAATCAATGTGTTATCCATTACCTAAACTACCTACCCTCGGTCTCCATCCATCTAGTTCTCCGAGGGACATTTTGACCCCTCCTCCCCGTACATATTATACCTATATCTTCATTCCTTACCCTATCAATTATTCTCCCGTAGTCTATGATAGTTTAGAGACTGTCTATCTCCACCGCTCTCCTGCCTTGATCTAGTGGGACTGTGGAACACCTGAGTTTAATATCCATACAACTTTAAGAGTAAGAACTAGCGAGCACTTCCTTCCTATACTCAAACTCTTCTCGTTAATTACTGTTCTCAAAAGTTCCTCCTCCTCTACTTGTTCTTCTTCCTTGCATTACTAACTTTCGTTTTGTTTTATTTCTTCGTTAAACATCTCCTCTAGATGCTTAAAATTCATTTACAAACTCAAGTCTTTCTTTTTCTTGGTAAACATTACATAACATATCGACTTGGAATTAGGCAATATTATTTTTTTCACGAATGTTGTCGCTTTTACACCCATAAGAAAACATATAACTACGTCACCTAACAATAAATTAAACATTCTTATTATTAAATTAACCACAGGTAAACTAAGAAGCCTCATTATATAATACACTTCACTTTATCGATCTTCTCTCAGAGTACTCCAGTATCGTCTTCAAGGTCGCAACAACCTGGAGTGTGAGATTGAGCTATTGACAACCAGCTGCTGGGTCTAATTTACGTCCTCAGGCAACTGTGTCAGCACTCGCGCATAATTGTAACGTGGCACCTTAGTCCTGGCACATGTAAATGGTGTGGCTGTTACCTGTCGAGATGAAGGACTTGTGAATATATATATATATATATATATATATATATATATATATATATATATATATATATATATATATATATATATATATATATATATATATATATATATATATATATATATATTTCGAGGTGTTGGATAAATATAAATTGGATACATATATTCTTGTGTTTATTAGTCTAGAATCGTTTAGATCAGTGTGAATATTTGGCTTTTTTTTTAGATATTTCTATACTAATACGTGGCTTCATCTGGACTTACATAGGAATACGTATTGTCAATAGTTCCTATAGAGGTAAAGTGTTGGCCATACAGGTGAGGACTTCGTTGGTAATAGTTACGACACTCGGGTTGTCATGGAGAAATCACACAGACACTGAGCTGTTTCCTGGTTCCCGCTCTCATTAACTCGCTACAGTGAAGACTTAGGAGATTTGCCTTTACCTCTGCGGGAGCTACACACACGGAGGGTTTTAGTCGTCGCTTGTTGTTATGAACATCCTGAGCAGTGTAGCGAGAAGTACAAGGATCAATCCATGTTCCTGAGCGTGGCGAGGAGGGTTGACGGTAACTAATGGGATAATATTATTATTATTATTATTATTATTGTTGTTGTTGTTGTTGTTGTTGTTGTTGTTGTTGTTGTTGTTGTGGACAAGGGGAGGGAACCGAAAATATCAACTAATATTCTCCGCCAGGTGAGGAGTCTGTACGCTGCTTTACACTGACCAAACCCTACAAGAGGAACGTCCTGTATCGTGAGGTAAATTCTCTTCCTCCACTTCTGATGCTGCAATACTGTGTTTATTGTTAGCTGAGTTTAGTTGTTGTATTTACAGTGCCTCGCTATGAATACTGAGAGATGAACGGTGATGTTTAGTGGCAGAATGAGTAGCGTTAAGAGTACAGGTGTCAGTAGACGTTCTTGTATGTCTGCATTGTTTACTTTATATAACAGCATATCACAGATGGCGTGAGGAGGTCATATGTGAATAATATTAAACGTTTAATTAAAATAACAGTTTCACGTAATAATATATATTGGTGAACGTTTCAGGGCATAGTAGATTATACCAAACGTTATTTAGTAAATTGTCTAGCAACGTTTCAAGTAATACCTAATGTTTAGAATATTTTTTTTTGTCATTTATATTTTCTCTTACGATAAATTCTTTCGTGTGTATATTTGTAAGTTACTTGAGTATGGGTAACAAACATAGTTAATAAACGTAATGAACAAATACAATTAACCTTCAGCATAAATTTAACAACAATTGAAAGATAAATTGGAGAAAAATACGAATATAACAGGTAAGTGTCATCACACCTGTTCAAGATGACCAATTAGCAACGAGACTCTGTAAGGAGAGGATGGCAGTGTCTTAAACAAAGTCACCATGACAACCAAACAAGGGCTCCCACTGTGCTACTAATCACCTTTGTTTTCCACAGACTTTTTTTTTTTTTCGCCCAAACACGAAAGTTCTCTCGTTCATTTAAAGTTGGTGTCATTTGCCGATCAGGAGGTGAAGTAGACCGGCGCTGCTGTTGTGCTCTGTGCAAATTGTTGGCTCTCTAGTGACTGAGTTTTGTGAAATCAACTGTTAAACTCATGTGAACTCTCTCTCTCTCTCTCTCTCTCTCTCTCTCTCTCTCTGAATAAATCTCCTCCCTCTGACTTTTCACTCTCTCTCCTGACACTACTACTACTACTACTACTACTACTACTACTACTACTACTACTACTACTACTACTACTTTGCTGTCACTCTGAATCGAGTATGAAGATCATCCAGTTATGATACAATGATATGAGTTATTAAGGATGTCACAGTACCCACACAATTACACCTGGTGACCCACACAACCACCACCTGAGCCTAAATCTCTTTATATACCCACATCTCTATTACATCACCCATTAAAAAACCACCACCCACACCTACCAACCCATGACTTAAGTACCCCCCATCACCATCACCCACACCCACCAACCCATGACTTCAGTAACCCCATCACCATCACTCCACACCCACCAACCCATGACTTCGGTACCGCATCACCATCACCCACACCCACCAACCCATGACTTCAGTAAGACCCATCACCATCACCCACACCCACCAACCCATGACTTCGGTACCCCATCACCATCACCCACACCCACCAACCCATGACTTGGTAGACCCATCACCATCACCACACCCACCAACCCATGACTTCAGTACCCCATCACCATCACCCACACCCACCAACCCATGACTTCAGTACCCATCACCATCACTCCACACCCACCAACCATGACTTCATACCCCATCACC
>NW_024734615.1:3184516-3352016 GCF_018991925.1 Homarus americanus | reverse complement strand
GCCCACAGCCTTCCCACTCACCCAAACACAGTCCGTACCTGCAAACATACACATACAAACTTAAACACACACCCAGAGGGGCCGTCATCTCGGGTTATCTTATGAGCTCCTTTGGTGGTCGTAGAGTGAGGGGGCGAGGCTGTATGGTTTCGCCACCACCGCCAGGAAGCCAAGACCGTTCACTTCACCTCGCCTCGCCTGTCCGTGGATGTGTATGTCAGGTTAATATGTTCATGGTCGTAATTTAACCTTGAAGATATACCTGTATTATAGTTAGTTTACCCTGAATATACTTTACCCTGATCTTGTTCTTGGTTGTCTAGTAAAGTTCACGTCATCTAGATCACTGTTGTATATTCCCTGTTGTTTATCTAGAACATAGCTAGATCGTGTCTGGTGTGTGTGTGTGTGTGTGTGTGTGTGTGTATGACATCAACAAAAAGCACAAAAAACATAATTATATTCACATTAATAAAACTGATATAACACATGAGGAAGGTATAAGCTTGTGTATGAGTGAATGATTGAACAAATGTATAACCTTATTTAGACGAGTATGACACTGAAAGTATTGTAATATATCCGCAACTATAATACTTTATGTACTTTGGATTTATAACAAGTATACAACACGATATATCGCACAATACTATACCACCAACATCCTCCTTACACTACCAGTGATTACGACAGCACACACACACACACACACACACGTTCCAACAAACAAGTAAAGACAAACGCAAACACTTCTTTTACATAATCACAAATAAAACAAAAAAAATATACAAGTTCACACGGAATACATCCATAGTTAACCAAGTGAACAGCATTATGAAGTTCCGGTGAGGTTAATCTCTATTCTCGCCCACACAACATTGATCTGAGTTGTGTGAACGTTGTCGGGTGGATGAGGGAAGGCGATGGGGGAAAGAGGGGGAGGAAAGGAGGCAGGGAGGAGGGAGGGAAAGAGGGAGGAAGTAGAGAGGAGATAAAGCTGGCAGACAGGTTGAGTTACACAGGTGAAGGAGTCTATCTCGTCATATTTGATGTCACACGTATAATTAATTTTATCCTAACTCCTATCCTAAGCTAATGGGAAAGGAGGTAGAGCGAATGCCTATACCAAGGACAGGGGGGGGTGAGCGTCCGTGATAGGGGTTGGGGAAGGGGGATGGGAGGGGTAGGGGGAGAGGGAGGGAAGGGGAAGGGAGGGTAGGGGAGGTGTGGAGGGAGGGGGAGGAGAGGGGGTGGGAAGGGGGAAGGGAAGAGGGTGGGAAAGGAAAGGGGAGGGGGTAAGGGGAGGGGAAGATGGGGTAGGGGGAGAAGGGGGAGCACCACGTACACCTCTCCATCACAGGTGAACTAATCAACCAATAATCCCACAGTGAGGATCTCTAATCAGGCCTTGTGTTCCGGCCACGTAGGATGTGGCTTCTCTCTCTCTCTCTCTCTCTCTCTCTCATCTATCTATCTATCTATCTATATCAATATCTATATCTATAAATCGATTTTGGCGTGTGATGAAGAGTTTATCTACTGTACGTCTTCCGTTTCTTTAAGTGAGAGACGAAAGTGACAGACTGATTCATTTAGTAACATGTGACTATAATATCACTTGGAAGTCCCAATCATTTCCTTGACATCACCCGAGTACAAACTACCACCATAAGGGCCACTACCAGCCTCAGGGGTTGTACTGAGGGCCGCCGTCAGCCATCCTAGTGACTTAGAAATCCTACATGAGTTATGGGTCATTGGTTCTTAGCCTCGATTACTTGGACATCCATCATGAGAACTGTGTAGAGCTTCATGAAACTCAACTTGTAGAGCAGAGAATGAATGTCAGCGTTAAAGGTGGACGGTGTCTTGGATTCATAGCAGTATAAAGTAAGACAAAGGTCAATAAACTACCTGTGCTGAACTCAAGTACAGAGGCTGGTTTAAAACACCTCCCCCCAAAATTACAGTTAATATATAAAACGTAAACTTTGATCATTACAACAACTGGTGGAAGAGGAGGAGGAGGAGCCAGAGGAGGAGAAGGAAGAGTCAGAGGAGGAGGAGGAGGAGGAGCCAGAGGAAGAGGAGGAAGAGTCAGAGTCAAAGGAGGAGCCAGAGAAGAAGCCAGATCCTGCCCTTGACATGACCAGCCAGTAAAACCTCCTTTACTCCTTCTCCCGGCCACCAGGACATTCATCACTGGTACTTCTTGTTAAGGAGTAGGAAGAGAGGGGGAGAGGAGGAGGAAAGGGTGAGGGGAGGGGGGGTAAGGAGGTTGACGGTGGGGGTAGGTCGGTAGGTGATGGAAGGCGTGAGGGGGGGAGGAAGATAACATTGTAACCATTGAGTATTGAAGCATCCATAGACCATCCGATGTTCATTTTTTTTAAGGAATGTTGCCGACAGTCTTTTGTTTTGTGCGGTTATTATTTTACTCTTTCTTTCAAATTGTCTTTATCTATCTGTCTCCCTCTTTAAGTTTATTTCAATATCATATCTTGGTGTTAAATCCTTGAGTCATTCTATTGCATTATATTCGTTCATTCCTTTGTATTCTCACCCTCTTACCACCTTCATTTGTTTTCTCTCTATCTCCATATTCATCTTGGGGTCATTATTTTTTGTATTACTTATTCCTTGTCATTGTGTTGCTTTATCATCTTCCTTTCTCTCTCTCTCTCCCTCTCCCTCTCTCTCTCTTCTTCCCACTCGTGTTTCTCCATCGTTCTCGTCTTTATTCTGTACCTACGACAACTGTTATTGGGTACCATGTTTACCAAAGACTAAGTGGAGAGACTTAGTGGTTGAGTGAGACTCGAGTGTTCTCTATTGGTTCTTAAGAATGACTTTAACCACTCGTGTATACGGGGTCCCCTCTGTGAATAAAATCGTCTGGTGTTAAACAAATGCAAAATTACAAGTGGCGTCCCTGTAGTGAAATGGTTAAACGTCAACTCTAGTTTCATATAATTTTCCAATGTTATGTCGGTAATTAAAAAAAAAAAAAAAAAAAAAAACCTTATGACAGAGTTTTAGCGAAAAATCCATAAAAAACGCGGGAAAACAACAAGCAAGCTCCTACCACTCAGGTGTGTCGTGACGTAATTACCAAGGTGAGGAAACTAGCTTCAATATACAGTAATTACATGTCATAGTTTGATTTTTACAGCTCTTTTTCGACGTAATTTTATACGAGAATTAACTAATACATTACATCTTAAAAACAGGATCCCAGAAAAACCCTGACAGCTGAGAAATCACTTACTACCTCCACTAAATCTCTCATCACTCCTTAAAACTATGGTGACTGTTAGATGCTGAGGTCGAGTGGATGCAGCACTCACCACCTACTGCTGAAAGGGTCGCTGGTTCACATCTCAGGTACAGTACACCCAGTCCACCCCAACTGTGAATGGGTTCCTAACCTTACAGTACCGGTAGTGTAGAATCCCGGTAATATACAGTCCCGGTAATATACAGTCCCGGTAATATAGAGTCCCGGGAATGTAGAGTCCCGGTAAAGTAGGTTCTACCGATAAAAAAGCTTAGGGACTGACTTACAGGTTTATTTAAGAATATCTATTATAGGAGATAGATTTAATTAGCCTATGTGACTATATTTCTGGTATCTAGAATATACGTTTTAGTTAGACTACAGGTGTATAATGTATATTCAGTGTATATTTTGTGTATATCTAAGGTGGTTCTACTGTAACTAAGGAAATTGTGTTTTTTTTTTACTTCTAATGACTTTTTTCATTATAGGTATAAATATATATGATTTAATTTTATTGTATACGATTTTCTAATTGGTGTCGTTTACGTATTGTAGGAGGAGGAAAGAGAAGGGGGAAGAGGAAGGAAGAGTAGCAGAAGGGAAGAGGAAGGGGGAAGAAAAGGAGGAGAGGGGGGAAGAAAAGGAAGAGGGAAGAACAGAAGGAAGAAAGATAAGGAGGAGGGAAGAAAAGGAGGAGGGAAGCACAGGACGAGAAGGAAAAAAAACAGGAGGAAGAAGGAAGGAGAGAAGAGGGAAGGGGAGGAAAAGGGAAAATCAGGAGTGATGATAGGGAGGAGAGGAAAAGAGACAAAATGAAAAGAGAGAGAGAGAGAGATGGAAAAGATATGAGACGTGGAGGACGATAACTGGAGATACAGGAAACAGAAGAGACAGATAAAATTGAGAAGACTAGGAATGGGAGAGATAAGATAAACAAGGGGTCCAGAGAAAACCAATAAGAGTCACAGTAATAGACCGTCGTAATCCACCACCATCCACTAGTATCTAACCTCAACCACTATCCACCGTCCACCACTATCCACCGTTGCCTGTCACATTCACCATCCATTATTGTCGAAAATTATCCACCGCCTTTCACCACTTTCATCATCACTTTTTCATCACACACCACCAATTACTGTCGTGTACCAACATCAATACCACCACTACCACCACAATCTCTACCCCCCCCCCCCCTCTATTCATCACTACCTTTATCCACCACCACCACCACCACAACCACCATTATCTTCACCTCCTACACCAACCCACCATCACCACCACCAGAACCACCCCATCCCATCACCCCCTGCACCATCCACCACCACCACCACCACCCCATCCCATCACCCCTGCACCATCATCACCACCACCACCACCCCCATCCCATCACCAACCTCCCTGACCCTGTCACCACTACCACATCCTACCCTCCCCTCACCCTCCTACACGCTGCCACCGCCCAAGGTTTTAATTTCCAGATTTCTGTCCGGTACTTGCGCTATAAAGGGAGAATAACGCCCTAGTGAGGCGGACTCGTTCAGCTTACAGACTGTTGTTGAGTTTTTTTGTCGAATTCTCCTTTTTTTTTAAGGTAGGGAAGTAATACAAGCATATCA
The DNA here is from genome assembly GCF_018991925.1 of Homarus americanus. NCBI lineage: Eukaryota > Metazoa > Arthropoda > Malacostraca > Decapoda > Nephropidae > Homarus > Homarus americanus. The sequence goes on along the minus strand of NW_024734615.1, from coordinate 3,347,117 downwards.
TGTACTCTGTTTACAATACCTGTTGTGCTGAATGGGTTTTGCTGTGTTAAGAGTAGAGAGAGAGAGAGAGAGAGAGAGAGAGAGAGAGAGAGAGAGAGAGAGAGAGAGATAAAACTTAATTAGTGTACTGAGTGTATATTGATAGTTTGTTTATCTTCCTGCCAATTCACCGATCAGAAATGTCAATCAACCACAAAAGAAAAACTAAAGTCATTTAAAGAAAAAATTTTATATTGCTAATAGTGAGGTTGTTTAGACAGGATAGTAAGGAACGTGAATAGAAGGCGTCCCTCCACGGCATGATTCACGAGTGAGGGGAGGAGGTGTGTCAAAGAGGAGTATAATACACTGATTAGTCATTTCCAGGTGAGGGATGTATACCTGTATTAATCATCCACAGGTGAGATGATACGTAAGTTGTTCAGTTAATCTTTCTTTTTTTTTTTACTTCCATCAACGCTTATAAATATTTATCTTAATTACCATCATTAACTACCATCTCAAGTAGTTTGTTGTTGTTCTTATTGTAATCATATCTTACGTTAATACAACTATAGCTACCACTACCACCACCAAACACCATCAACCACAATTTCTATTAGCTTGTCGTCACTACCAGCACCATCACCTACGCTGATACTCCAACCACTATCACCATAATTATCATGAGGCTTCACTAGTACAACCACCACTACCACTATTATCAAGATTACCACCACCACCACCACCACGCAGACGAAGCCACTTGTAATAATGACGCGGCGAAGTGAGAGATGGCATGACGCATGATATTGAGCGTGAAACAAGTCCTCTCTCTCACTTTCTCTCTCTATCTCTCTCTCTTTCTCTACCTCAGACCACCAAAAAAAAAAAAAATCCAGAGATAAAAGAAAACCATCTCTTTGACGTAGGAGTCTTTCAATCTTTTCTAAACTTATCTAAACTTAATAAGAAAATTGGACACCAGACAATCTACAAAACATTAAGTGCCATTACAAGAGAGCAATTTATATCAGTATGAGTTTGATTATCGACCCTTACCTTAATCTCAGACCTACTTATTTTTTTTGGTTGTTGACCTTTAACTAAGCAATTAGTTAAAAGGTCAACGTTGAAAAACCTCTCGTCTATATTCCAAGAGTCACAATATAACCAGTAATTCGCTTAACGTACACGATGCGTTCTTGAAATCCTGTACGTTAATCGGATGTATTGTAACGTTAAAGCGTATCCAAACACATTCTCTTGTTGGTATTCTGACGTAACTAACAAGTCTTATTCACATCGTCAGTGGTGGCCAGAAGGTATTAACACTAAAGCGATGTTAAGGATTCATCATAGTGACTTACCATTATTAGCTGATGATGTAAATATGGGAAGGTTAGGTTAGGTTAGGTTAGGTATGGGGGAGAGGTCTGTGTGTGTGGACGCTTACTGCTTTGAGTGTGTGTTTTAAATATAATGTCTCGATGTTTATTCTGATGTTTCGGTGTTTTTTTTTTATTTTGTCTTATATCTTGGTTTTTATTGTGGTGCGTTGATGTTTATTTAGAAGTTTATTGTTAGAGAGAGAGAGAGAGAGAGAGAGAGAGAGAGAGAGAGAGAGAGAGATTCCCACTGAAAGCAGAATAGAAAAACAAAGCAAAACAAACTCTATGGAGGAAGAGGACAGCCAGTCGTGTGAAAGATCGGAAGAATTACCCATCTCGTTCTCCTTCTCCATCTCTTCCTTGTCCTCCTTCTCTCCCTTGTCCCCTTTCTCTTCCTCTTCCTCATTCTTATCCTCCTCCTCCTCTTCCTCATCCTCCTTCTCATCCTCCCCTTCCTCGTCCTCCTTTTCTTCCTTTCCCTCGTCCGTCTTCTCTTCCTCTTCCTCCCTCTCTACCTCTATCCCGTCTTCTTTCTACCCCTCCTGCCTCCTCCTTCCTCCTCCTCCTCTCCCTCCTCTTCCTCCTAGTCCTCCCTCTGAATTCAAGATACAGGAAACAACAACAAAGATCTCAATCCTCCACCAACACCCCCTATAACTGTTTTTTTCCTGAGCTAGGGAAGGTGACCCTCTCCTTCCTCCATCACCAACAGGAGTACTGATGGAACTCTTTTCTCCCTCACCCAAGATGTACAAAAAATTAAAATAAATAATAGTTCTGAGAGATTTAGTACGAAGCCATGAAGGAGGAGTACCAGTATTCATTCTCTCTCTCTCTCTCTCTCTCTCTCTCTCTCTCTCTCTCTCTCTCTCTCTCTCTCTTTATCTGTCTGTCTAGCTGTCTCTGCCTGTCTGTCTGTTTCCTCCCTCTCCCTCCCTCCCGCACACACACAGGCCCATCCTCCCTCCCTCCGTCCCTCCCTCCCTCACTCTCTCTCTCTCTCACACCTCCCTCCGTCGCTTTATTAAACTCTAAACACGGCACAAAATTATCTGGTGAGTTTTTTATTCACAGGTTCAGGTGATCTGGACTACTAACGCCAACACTGCAACCCACGGTATTACACACACACACACACACACACACACACACACACACACACACACACACACACACACACACACACACACACACACACACACACACACACATACACACACATTTCCTCTCACGGACACAAACATACAACACAACAATCCTTCCCTTCTTCTCCCTCAACATACACAACGCAACTCTCTCTCTCTCTCTCTCTCTCTCTCTCTCTCTCTCTCTCTCTCTCTCTCTCTCTCTCTCTCTCTCTCTCTCTCCCTCCCTCTTCTCGTTCACTACACACACTACATCACTTTCCTACTCCCTTCCTTCTCCTTCTACTACCCACACACCAAACATCACCCCTTTCTCTTCTTCCTGCTCTCTTCCTACCACCCACACTCAGCATCAGGCAGGGTGGGGACGCCGCCCATTAGACGACACTCACACGCCCACAGTGAAGAGGAGGAGGCCTGGCACACGCCCCTTTAAGTGTTTAGTATTAAGATTTTGAGGACTGAACAGTGAGTAATGGCAACCACACGTCCACTATGGCAACGATACGCCCATTATGGTAACCACACGCCCACTATGGCAACCACAAAACACGTGAGTTATGGCAAACTTAGGAAGAGTGAGTTTTTCTATGGCAATTACATACATACACTCACTTACAAACATGTATGTGAATCATGAGACACACACACACACACACACACACACACACACACACACACACACACACACACACACACACACACACACACCATAGCAAGAACTGCAAATGGGACACTGATTGAAAAGGTAAGATGAAAGGAGGCGATGATGGTAGACGTAGCGGGGACGAAGGGTAGGTGATGAAGGAGGGGAAGAAGGATAGAATGATAAATGTGGGATAGAGAGAAAAGCGATGATGGTGGTGTGAGGTAAAGAGTTCAACAGTCGGTGAAGGAAGGGAGGGGGGGGAGGATAAATGATAAATATAGGAGAGAAATAGGGCGATGATAATGGACATAGTAGGGAAGAAGGGAAGTTGACAGAATAAAGAAGAGAGGGGTAGAATGATAACTAATGAGATAGAGAGAATGAGATAATGGTGGGGGGAAGGGGAGGGAGGGTTAAGAGAGAATTGATGACTAAGAAAGAGTGAGAAGGGTAGACTGATGAATGATGGGTAGAAGAGAGTCTAAAGTGAAGAGGAAATGAGAGAGAGAGAGAGAGATGATGAAATAGTTGTAGATTTGAGGGGGAGGAGAACGAGGAAGAAAGAGAGAGAGAGAGAGAGAGAGAGAGAGAGAGAGAGAGAGAGAGAGAGGCAGATGGTAGGACAAAAGGACATAGTTAAACGCTGGATGGGAAGAGAGAAGGGGGAGTGGAGATAGAGGAAGAAGAAGAGGAAGAAGAATAAGAGGAGGAGGAGGAGGAGGATCAGGAAGAAGTAATAATAAGAATATCACAAAAATAATTATTACCAATTTATTATTCTAATTTATTCACTGATGGAGGTAAAAATATATATTATTTTGCGAGTTTCTTTCTTAATTATGACTCCAGGTAAACTCTGATGTATAAACCTCTAGGTATCTCGTGACGTCTACGAGTTCTGTACAGGTATTAGACTCCCATAGTACAGTAGTGCAATTATAGGAGACAAATAACCGGAAAAAGTTCTTACACGTTTGGAACAGGAAAAGCCCAGGATAATTACTTAGGGGTGAATAACCAGGCAATTAAGTCTTTCTATTAGGAGGGGTAGTTAGTCACAAAACACAACATATTTCGAGAGATTAAACAACCTTATGCTACCTTGAATGGGGTTAGGTTAGGTTAGTGTAGGTTAGGTTAAATTAAAGCATTAGGAAGGTTAATCTTAAGGTGAAATAATCTAAAGGCTTATCTTCAGGTGAGCCGAACCCCCTCCCACCCCCCACCCCCCCCACCACCCTCCCCCATCTTTCAATTAGCAACATCTCTTCCATTAGAAATCACAAGAAACTTCCATCCTGTGCTGAAGAAGAACAACAACAATAACAACAACAACACGAACAAAAATGAACAAAAACTAAATTTCGCAAAAAAAAAAAAAGATTTAGCCGCCGTTCAGGTAATATAGGAGAACCTGTGATCTCATTAAGTTATAGTTATCTTCAACCATTACACGTGGGTCACCTGACATAAACTGGGACTAATTTCACCTGACCTTTCCCCCCCCCCCAGTGACTAGGTTAATTGATCCCTTGTAAAAGTTGGTAATGGTTCTCGTCTATCAGGTGAGCAGTAATACACCTGACCTGGGCCAGTTATCTCCCTACTGGTCATTCTCTCCTCTCTTTTCTCTTCTTCTCCTTTCTCCTCTCTCCTCTCCTCTCCTTTCTCCTCTAGCTCTCCCCCTAATATCTCTTCCTCTACCTTGATCAATTCTTTCTCTTCTTCCCTTCCCTTCATTCCTTCCGTACTTTCCTCCCTCTCTTCATTCCTTCCTTTCTTCCTTCCTTCCCCTCTTCCAACTCTCCCCCTCTCTTCCTTCCTTCCCCCAATCAATTTCATTCTTCCTTCCTTCCTTCGATCAACTCCCTCGGTCCCTCTCCTCGCCCAACTCTCCCTCCCTGCTTCCTTCCCTCCCCAAGGTCAATTCCCTTCCTTCTTTCCCTCGTCTCCCCTACCACCTTTGTCTCCCCTCGATCACCTCAATATTACCCTCCTCTCCTTCCTTCCCCTCCTCTCTCCAGCACCCCATCCTTTCTTCCTCACACACACACACACACACACACACACACACACACACACACACACACACACACACACACAGGGGACCCTGTTCAAGATAGACAGACAGACAAACAGACAGACGTAGGCGATTATTCACAATACCGTCGTAGTGGGAGTATAAGGTATATTTATATGTTTGTTCTTTTTGTGGAAAGAGTTGTATGTTCAACTCAGATATACTGTGTATGGAAGGGGAGGGGGGAGGGAAGAGGGGAAAAAGGGGGAGGGAGGAGAAGGGGGAAGGAGAGGCTGGGGTGTGTGTGTGTGTGTGTGCGTGTGTGTGTGTGTGTGTGTGTGTTTAACAATCACTGTGTACTTATTCAGAGGTAGAACGATAAGCAGTACAGTATGTAGCCCCACGGTACCTAAGCTTATATAAACGTACAATCAACGGTAAAACAGGAAATAGGCTACATAGCATCACTGTTTATACTCAACTGCACTAAAACGTAACTACATTCCAAGGTTAAACAGGAAACGCATTCAACAGAACTAACGTATCATATCAACGGTAAAAGAGTCTACAAATACAGCTGTAAAAAGCAATTATATCCATCGATACAATGGCATCCAAAATCAACAGTAGATTAGCGTATTAATTCAACAGTAACCAACAGAAAATACACGATACATTCAACAGTACAAAAGCATATAGGTTCAACGGCTCAAACAGTAAATACGTTTAACAGTAGCAGGATGTGTGCACACCTCGCCATCTGTTACCATGATGTATACACAGCGTGATAGATTAGCTGTTACGGCCTATTTCATACCCTGTTGTCCTTTGAGTGAGGGATGGGAAGGGAGACAGGATATATGGAGGGAGGGAAGGAGGGAAGGAAGGAGGGAAGGAAGGAGGGCAGGAGGGAAGGCAGAGCTAAAGAAAGAAAGGGAATGATCGAAGGATGAATAAAGGGAAGGGAAGAATGGAGGGAAAGAGAAGGAGGAATGGAGGGATGGAAGGAAGACGGAGTTAAAGAGAGGAAAGGAAGGAGGGAGGAGAGGAGGGGAGGAGGGAAAGAGAGAGGGAAGGGAGATAGACTTAAAAAGCATGGGGGGAGGTGGAGGGAGGAGAAGGAAAATCAGAGCTAAAAGAAAGGAAGAAAGGGTGAGGAGGAGACAAGGAAGGAGGCATAGTTAAAAGAGATGAAAGGAAGATGAAAGGGTTACAGAGAGAGAGTTATTTAACATGCGTGTGTAGATGGAGGTTCAATCTTCATAAGTAAAAGCAAATATTTTTCCTCCGGTATTTTTTTTCCTCCGGTAGTTTTTTCTTTCCTGTATTTTCACTAATAATCATAATGAATAATTTCCCTTTTCTCTCTATGAAGGATCAAGCGACTGTTTACTTATTCAGTGAAGGAGATCCATCGTGGTGAAGTCTATATCAGTGAATCTCTTTTGTTTTTAGGTCTTTTTCTTTTGTTTTTGTTATTGTTTTTAAGGTTGGTGGGAGGGAACAATGAAGAACTGGAAAACAAGAAAAGAAAATGTTTTGTTACATGAAAATTAATGAAAAAAAAAAGAATAACTTTGATGATTATGAATACAATTACAATGGTTTACGATAGGTGATTCTTGTTTGTGCAATGTATATGTGTAAGTGTGTACAGGAGACGATCATAGTGTGTGTAAAGGAGACGATAATAGTGTGTATGTGTGTACAGGAGACGATAACAGTGTGTCTACGGGCTCAAACATTATTATCTTGTAGCCAACTCTGAAGTTATAAGCTGGCCCGTAAACATTACTTATGGGTCGTCTCACAGAGCAAAAGTTGGCACGAGACTTCTAATTTGTCCTCCCCTACACATGGCCCCCCCTACGCATGGCCCTCTATACATGGCCCTCTACGCATGGCCCCCTATACATGGCTCCCCTACGCATGGCCCCCTATGCATGGCTCCCCTACGCATGGCCCCCAACGCATGGCCCCCTCATACACATCCTGAACATAAACAAGGCTCCAAAACCACTATTGTGATAAAATGAACCCCCTGAAATGACAGCTTCAATGACAAGGTTCAATTGTCAGTGTGATTTTTTTTAAAGTGTTTAGATTAATCCAGTTTTTCGTTCCACGGATTTTTGTTACAAGGATTAGTGGATGGTAGATCAATACTGGCATCAATGTTTTCTAATTTTTTTCTGAGAGAATAAACTTCTAACTCACAGAGACGATTCAGTGTACTTACGAATATTAATAAGACGACATTATCACAGGTATCGATATATAAGTTATTACGATTTGACGGAATAAATTACCTGTCTATCCATCTAAATCAAGACCCTTATGCTTACTGTTGGTGGATGTGAAGGCTGAGGTTGACGTACAGGTGAAGGTTACAAAAGATCAAAGTTCTCAATACAGACAAGTAATCTTCTGTAATGACTTATTCAATTACAGGGTACTTATCGAAAGTCCCTTTGAAATATGTATGTCTTAACTAAACTTGACCTTAGGCTGTTACAATTAATTCAGTGTTTGTCATTACTTCTACTACTACAACAACAACTACTACTACTAACACTACTACTATTACTACTGCTACTACTACTATAATACTACTACGACTACTACTACTACTACTACTACGAGAGAGAGAGAGAGAGAGAGAGAGAGAGAGAGAGATCAATGACAACACAACATATAATATATTAGACGCCATTATTTACACCAGAAAAAAAATACAATTCTGTAGATAATTTAGTACTCTACCAACACTGACCAAAGTCCTTGAAACCTCTTAGCGTTATTAGCTAGAGAGAGTCAGGACAAGTAATATCTTCCCCGTGTTGATCTTTGTCTTTGATCTGTATGGATGCTGGTCACAGACTCTGAGGCTGTATGAGACTTTCTTCCTTAACTTTAGTTACTTCCTCTATACTTTTGGAGGACTTTGTCTTATATAGATTGAAAGTCCGACGTAAAGAATGAAATATGACGCATCAGTCTGACAGTTTCATTGTTCTTCGCCGTCATGGTGGTGGGCGTGAGTCGTCGGAATGTTTGAGGCAACTTCTACCCGACCTCATCAGTCCTTCCACACCCGAGTCTCAGGTTATCCCACTACCCTGCCACACAACACACTATACGCTACTGTGACGTAGTAAATGGAGATAACAACCGCCATTAAAGAGAGTATCAGCTCATGGCTCAGTCTGATTAGATTGTGTTTACAAGATTGCCCTTGGGCTACAGTTACCTTTGGCAGTACATGGGCAATCCTCAGCTTGGCCGCACTACATGTAAGCTTTGTGAGCGATTCGACTCTCGTTACATCTTGGCTTGTCCCAAAACCTCCTCCTACAGATCCCCAACCCTCACCATTACGTCGTCCCTACCTGACTAAATATCCTTCCTCCTAGAGACAGTCCTGGCACTTGATATTGTCGGGACCTGCCACGATCTGCCATAAACAGATGAACCTGTACATGGAATCCTCCCTATGTACAGTCACGGAAAAGTCCTGTCATTCCTCCGACCTGAGACTCATTAAACTGTGAATCCGAGACTTCACACATCGTTAAGGCCATAGATGACTCAGTCTGTCATATGATGTCTCGGAGTCACAGGTTCATGACCCTCAGGGATGGGGCGGAGGAGTGACATGACCTTTTACTGTGACTCTACACTCAGTCATCCTTAACTACATACAGTATAACTTGCTACCACAACAATGACTCCTCAGGCACTCACGCCCGTAAATTGTATAAGTCAAAGAAGGCAAACATGAACTCTACTGTTTCCCTGTTGGCCGCTGTAATGGTTCTGAAATATGAAGACAAAAAATCCTCAAATTACCTTAGTACACAGCCTCGCACAGCTCTCAGTGCTCCTCCTTCCTGCTATAAAATCAGAGTGAAGTTCCGTAAGATTCCTATTTTACTTCAATGTATTTGCCTTTTAGATGACACAAGTTTACTAGGTTAAATAGACGACCCCTTATTCTCCCACCTACGTTATTGACATCAGTTGTAATCAGGCGTCGTACGTCCATACAACTTGTATTTCTCATTTATAGCTCGAATATTTTGTTTTAGGTTAGCGCGGTAATCGCTTGAATTATTCATTCCCTGCAGACTCGGGAGCGGCCAAGCTGTCAACAATGACAGGTTGTTTAGTTCACAGCTCATGTACTGTAATTGTTGATAAATAATCGGAAAGTTTAGATTCCAGTAGTTTAGTAAAGGACTTTAACTAGGCTTCGATTTTGTTGTCATTATCTAAGTTATTCAGCAAATGCCTAGAAAATGGCCTTGATATTATACTGTACATGTTTACGGTTTAAATCTCGCTGTATCCTGGGTTAAGGTCAGTAGCCAGGCACCAGGCGTCATTCATAAAGCCTTTACCATAACTGCTACATTGTGGAGTGTCTGAAACTCACTTCCTTCTGGTAACCTTCCTGCGTATTAAATCCTTCCTGTGGTATACATTTACTATGGTGGTTGTGTGAGACTTCAACTTTCAGCTGAATGAGAATGCACGAACTTAAAAGTGAGTGAGTGAGTGAATGATTTAGTGAGTGAGCGAGTGAGTGATTTAGTGAGCAACTGAATGACCAAGACAAATAGAGAGCTAGTTATTACGGCTACAACTCTTAAAGAACAGTCACTTAAAACCCTTACTCACACGTGAACTAAGCGGGGGAGTTAGACGCTAAACAACTCACTAATACTCGTCTCTGTGTACCTATGAGAGAGGTGACCAGGTGAAGCCCTTTGAAGCTTCCTATGGCATCTTGAAGCTGAGACTAAAGGTAAATTATTCATGGTCAGCGATATACAAGAGAAAATGCAGTAAAGAAAAAATAATAAAAATGAGAGAATCATAATAATTTTAGAAGCCCATGAGTTTTATATACAGAAATAACGAATAGTCAAGGGAAAAAATATTTTATTTCACACGGTCTCTGTAATTAAATAAAACCAGAGGAAAATGAACCATAAAATATACAGGTTGGACAGGTAACTCCTCTCCCTCTTCCCCGTTCCCACCCTAACCTTTTCCCACTCCCCAGCCCTCTACCTACCACCATCCCTTCCACCCTCCCCACCCCCTCCTCCACCCCTTCCCCCTCCCACCTCTCTCCACCTTCCCCTTTCCTACCAACTCCCAACCTCCTCTCTCACCCGTCCCTCACCTCACCCTCCACCCTTGAGGTAATATAGGGCATCTACAAGGGATGGATGAGAGGTCACTGAACGTTTTTTTTTTCCACCTTCATAACGACTAAATAAAAATAATGGAATTTTCTGCTGGGGTTAATGATGGAGGTTAATGAGCCTTAATAACCTGCCAGGCTGTAAACTTCTCTAATGCTGAGGATAAAAGAGCAACGTGAAAATTTACGAACGTACATTAATAATACCTTAAAAAAAAGTATAGATATATATATAAATCCGGTCTATTTCATGTGAGGGACAACAATGTATGTGATTAATTTATTCAGTCGTGTTTATAAATGTTGTACTTGTGGACCTAAATTTGGGGACCTAAACTTGGGGACCTAAACTTGGGGACCGATACTTGGGGACCTATATGTGTGTGTGTGTGTGTGTGTGTGTGTGTGTGTGTGTGTGGAGGAGGAGGAGATTCATGTATACTGCAGCTCATGATACCACCCATCTTGACCACCTCAACCCGAAGTATCCTCAGTAGTAGTAGTAGTAGTAGTAGTAGTAGTAGTAGTAGTAGTAGTAGTAGTAGTAGTAGTAGTAGTAGTAGTAGTAGTAGCAGTAGTAGTAATAGTAGTCATATATAGTAACATTAGCCCAAGATTGTTTACATTTTGATAGATAAAAAGGTGAATCTTGCCTTTCGTCTTTTTTTAGGTGAGGATTAAAATTCCTCCTTCAGTGATGTATTTCTCCAGGTTTTCATGTGTTTACTTGAGAAAGATTCCCCCCTTCCCTCCTCCCGTCAACGTTAAGAGTGTTCTGGTATCCGGTAACAGCTTTGCATATTGTACAGTAATCCGTGCTGCTGCAATGAATATTTCGTGTGCATGTCGATACCTCATCCGATTACACAGTGGCAGTTGTGAAATTCTAGATACACGATATAATTTTTCCATCTATCCAGAGAGACATTTATCCTGAAGTGAGAGTAATACTGGATAATACCCCTGGATATACCATTTACCTTCAATTACCTGTTTCGCTCGTTAATTAAATGTCTTTTTGAATAGTTTCTTGGTCCATACGTTCATAGATTATTTATATTTATTTACATTTATCCTAGATATTCATATGTATGTATGTATGTATGTATGTATGTATGTATGTATGTATGTATGTATGTATGTATGTATGTATGTATGTATGTATGTATGGATGAGTGTATGCATGTATGTATAGTGTACTTATGAATCAGACGACTACTGTTAATACTACAACTATTATAATATATTTTCTATTGTTCTTAACCTTTTTAATAATTTTGTGAATAATTTCTACGAGACACACACACACACACACACACACACACACACACACACCTCTTCAAAATTTACTCATTTATCCATCCATAGAAGTACGAGTAAAATTGAACTGCAAAATAAATGAGAAATAAAATAAAATAAAGAAAGCGGAATATATACAGAAAAACAATAAAACGAGAAAAAAAAGATATAAAAGCAGAATCAAGAAATATATATTTTTTTTCACCCATTTTACACACACTCCCAGCGGTGATCTTTAAAAAACAAACAAACATTTTATCCCCCATTATAATTTCTTGTAAGCAACACCATTAAATAACCAAATAACCCCCACAATGGCGCAGCACAAAAAAGAACTGCATATTATACCAACAACTGAAAACGTTTTGCCGAAGTTGTCCATAAAAGGAAAAACAAACTACTACCATTTCCTAGCAATTGCAATGCCTGGCGGAGGAGAGAGACAAAAAGAGGCGTAATATAATTTTGAGGAGGACGTAGTGTTGGTGTTTCTACCATGGCGAGGACCCTCTGGTGTTGGAGGGCGTGAGGGGGGAGCAGGAAGTGAGGGAAGGAGGACAATGGAAGGAGCAGGAGGTGAGGAGAGATGTGGGAGGAGCAGGAGGTGAGGAGGGTGTGGGAGGAGGCCAGGGGTGAGGAGGGGTGTGGGAGGAGCAGGAGTGAGGGAGGAGGGTGTGTGAGGAACAGGAGGAGGTGAGAGAGGTGGGTGGGAGGGCAGGAGGGTGAGGGGAGGGTGGGAGGAGCAGAGGAGTGAGGGGAGGGAGGGTGTGGGGAGGAGGGTGTGGGAGGAGCAGCAGGTGAGGGGAGGGCGTGGAAGGAGCAGGAGGTGAGAGGAGGTGTGGGAGGAGTAGGAGGTGAGGAGGGTGTGGGAGGGACCAGGAGGTGAAGGAGGAGGGTGTGGGAGGACCAGGAGTGGGGGAGAGGAGGGTGTGGGGGAGGAGCGACAGGTGAGGAGGCGTGGAGGAGCAGGAGGTGAGAGAGGTGGGTGTGGGGAGCCTTGGGGAGGTGAGGAGGGCGTGGGAGGCAGGTGAGGGAGGGTGTGGGAGGACCAGGAAGTGAAGGAGGAGGAGGAGGGTGTGGGAGGGACCAGGAAGTGAGGGAGGTGCGTTGTGGGGAGGGCAGGGGTGGGGAGGGGCGTGGGAGGAGCAGGAGGTGAGGAGGGTGTGGGAGGACCAGGAAGTGAAGGAGGAGAAGTGTGGGAGGAGCAGGGGGTGAGGAAACATGAGTGCTGCGGGCTCTAGCTAGAATAACATGACAGGAGGACAAAAAGCACCACAACACAGCACAGCACACAGCACAGCACAGCACACAACACAACACAGCACAGCACAGCACAGCACAACACAACACACAGCACAACACAGCACAACACAGCACAACACAGCACAGCACAGCACAGCAGCACAACACAACACAACACAGCACAACACAACACAGCACAGCACAGCACAACACAACACAGTACAGTACAACACAACACAGCACAACACAACACAGCACAGCACAGCACAACACAATACAACACAGCACAGCACAGCACAACCTTTACACCGCATTTTAAACCTTCAGCTGACGTAGATGATAATTGTTGTATCATTATAAAACACTCATTCAATTAGTCCATAACTCTTAAGTGCAGGTTTATATCTATATACAGTATTTATGTATGTATATGGATGTATATGGATGTATATATGTATACTCTTAAAAGCGGTCAACGGTTAAAGAGCTTAAGATATTAACTTTTATTGACAGCCTGCCCTTGTGTCTGTCTCTCTCTCTCTCTCTCTCTCTCTCTCTCTCTCTCTCTCTCTCTCTCTCTCTCTCTCTCTCTCTCTCTCTCTCTCTCTCTCTCTCTCGAAGCATCACCCTTAAGAATTACCTTTGTCTTCCTCTTTCATCTATTCTGATAGCTGTGTTGGCTTCATCTGTCCCAACAACTGTCTATATTGGCTGACAGTTCCCGTTTAACAATTATGGTGTCAATGTTAATCGTATTTATATCACCTGAAGATTCGCCCCCCCCCCCAGCTTACAGGTAGTTGACTTGATTAAACATTGTAAAGGTAACAAAACCTAACTTAATCTAACCTAATCTAACCTAATCTAACCTAATCTAACCTAACCTAACCTAGATTCGACTTTACGCAACAGTTTATGAAATCATTCGTTAATTCATCCACCATACAAGTGTCATTCATGTTATGATGACGTGGTAATGATGTCATGGTATTGTTGAAAGATTCGTCACCATTACGACTCAGAGTATAGTTTTATCTCACGTCACAGATCAATAATAATAACACAAACGAAACGCTTTAATTTAGTTGGGTGTGTTACGCGATTTACAGTAATGTATATTGAGAATTTTGAAGGACTCACTTGTAAGATGCTCGTTATCTTATCGTTTGGAGTTATTTAATATTTTCATAGAGAATCATCTGTTGTCTTAATGTTTCATGGAGAATTACAAGAAGTTTGGTCTGTGTTTAAGAATGTGATATTGTGTTACGTCACGTTGCCTCTCTGCCATGTTGTTATGTCACTCTTCGTAAAAAGTAATAATTTTTTTTTTGCAGGATATTTTTACGTGTCAATCTGATTTCATTTTTTTTATCATTTATGAATAACTTGAAAATAAATAGTTATATGTATTCTTTTAATTTTCATTTAGTTTCACATTTATGAATAACTTTTAAAATAAACGTCTTTTATCTGTGAAGTAAATAAAAAAACGTGTGTGTGTGTGTGTGTGTGTGTGTGTGTGTGTGTGTGTGTGTGTGTGTGTGTGTGTGTGCGCGTGTGTGTGTGTGTGCGTGTGTGTGTGTGTGCGTGTGCGTGCGCGCGTGTGTGTGTGTGTGTGTGTCGCAGCTGCAGCCTACACAAAGAAGGTTGCTCTGCTCATTAAAAAACTTTTAATAGACATCAACATACAACAAATTTTTAGCCTTAAATTTTACAAGCTTTATCATACAACTTTATTTACCTTGCATAATATATATATCGAACTGGCATCCATCCCTTATAGACATCAACTGAGTAAAATCTAATATAACCTTACTTTATTGATCCAGCCAAGACGTCCACCTGTACACCTCATTGCTCTTAGTTTTCGCAAGACAATTTTATTACCTTTATTAATTAAGTTTTATTTAATCAAATTCATGATATTATCCCACAGGTATATTATTAGGTAACCTTATTTATACTATAGGTTAATTACTTATTTACCTGTGTTGAGATTATGGCTTCAGAGATTAAGAAATTAATTGTTTAAGAAGGCTGTCGTATGAAGCCTACTTATCCGTGCTTTGTTCCTTTCTCCCCCTTCCTTTTCCTCTCTTTACCTTCCCCCCATCCTCCCTCTATCCACCCTCCCTTCCTCCTCCTCTCTATTCTCCTTCTATCTACCCTCCCTCCCACCCTCCCTACATACCTCCCTCCCTCCTCCACTCATTCCTCCTTTCTACCTCCCTCCCTTCTTCCCTCTACCACCCCTTTCCTTCTCCCTCTACCTTCCCTCTCTACCCTCTACTATTCCTCCCTCCCTCCTCCCCCGCCCCTCAATCTTTCCTTCCCTCCCTCCTTCCCTCCCTCTACTATTCCTTCCCTCCCTCCTTCCCTCCCTCTACCATTCCTCCCCGTCACATAGTTCTTAGGGGGTGCAGACAAACTTGCGTCGTAAAAATATGTTTACAGCCCCCGTGACCAGTATCTCCCGGACTAACACGACCCCACCACGATAACGCACAGAGAAAGAAAACCATATCTTCCTTTCTTCATAATATTTCCCATCTCTTTTTTTTTCCCTTTCTTCCCTTTTATCAGTTTTTTTTTCTTCTGCCGATCACATTTCTTCAGGAGAATAAATCAAAGATGGATGATAGTGATGGGTATGATAGGTGGGTGGGTGATGGTGTGTGGGTGATGGTGTGTGGGTAGTGGTGTGTGGATGGTGGTGTGTAGAGTGATGGTGTGTGGGTGGTGGTGTGTGGTGGTGATGGTGTGTGGTGGTGATGTGTGTGGGTGGTAATGGTGTGTGGGTGGTGTGTATGTGTGGTAAGTGGTGTGTGGGTGGTAATGGTGTGTGGTGGTGTGGTGAAGGTGTGTGGGTGGTAATGGTGTGTGGGTGGTAATGGTGTGTGGGTGGTGGGTGGTAAAGGTGTGTGGGTGATTGTGTGTGGGTGGTGAACGTGGTGTGTGGGTGGTGGTGATGGTGTGTGGGTGGTGGAGAAGGTGTGTGGGTGGTGATGAAGGTGTGTGAGTGGTGAAGGTGGATGGAGATGGTGTGTGGGTGGTGAAGGTGTGTGGGTGGTGGTGAAGGTGAGGGAAGAAAAAGAAAGTGAATGGGGAGGAATTGAGAGAGAGAGAGAGAGAGAATTAACCCCTAATTTTCATCAATATCAAATAGGCCAAAACATCCACCTCATTTTTCTTCATCCATCAATTTTCAATCAGGTGATGCAGGTGGTCATCACGGACGCTGAACCACCGCGGACGCTGAACCACCACGGACGCTGAACCACCACGGACGCTGAACCACCACGGACGCTGAGCCACTACGGATATTGAACCACCACAGACACTGAGCCACCACGGACACTGAACCACCACGGACACTGAACCACTACGGACACTGAGCCAACACGAGCATTGAGCCTCCACGGACACTACCCAATACGTACAATAAACAGTCACAATGCAGTAGGATATATTAACTATATAATGTAATGAATAAATAATTGAAGAAAAAGTGTGTGTGTGTGTGTGTGTTTCTAGTCGACGGGTCACCAATCATCAGGCGACATTGAGTGGTAAATGTGTGGCTGAGAGGACCACAACGTTAAGTTCAATGCCACAATGTTTCGTTCCACCCCGTAAGATAAGCCAAGGACTCTCCGAATATATGGGGGAAACATCTGATGAAATATTCACTAGTATTCGTCTAGAAGAGGAATATGGATGGACAATATTTAAGTAGTTAAGTATCGTATTATCCCATTTTGTAAGTATCAGTGATAAGTGTTGACAGAGTGAGTCAATATTCAAGTAGAAGTCTTCGGAGGCGTCGCTGGCCAGTGTGTTGCAAAGTTTTACCCAAGTTTACTACCTAGAGAAAATAGACTATCACCTTCGCCCGTGTTTGAAGGTTACCAAGCACTCGAGAGCAGAACTGTAGTGAGTATTATCAAACCACCTCCTGTTTACTTCCCTCCTCCTCGGGGAGAATGGACACCCCGTAATAGAACATGTCACATAAAAATGAAATTATGCTCATAGGTATCTCTAAAAGATGCAAATAGCCCCCGCGGTATTTGTCTCCCGCTCAAGTTCCTCTTATTTACTGTGATGGGACGAGAGAGCGGTGAAGGGGCATCTTTTATCGATGCTGCTGCTGCTGCTGCTAGTGTGGATCTTCACCACCAGAGGACACTACTGCTGCTTTTGTTAGTGTGAAGCTTCACCACCAGAGGTGACCACTACATCCACGGTGTAAAAAGGCGCACGCACACTTGTGTATGTGTGTGTGTGTCAATAACTAACAGAACACACCGCCACTCAGTCACTAACGCTATCGAAAACTTTTGTGTTCAAGAGTCTAAGATACACTATCAGTAACACACTACACACAATAAGTTAAAAATTTCCTCCTTCAGGTGTGTCTTCTGGCCTCAACGAACCTACCTGATGGTGTACACAGATGGTTCGTACCGCCACCAGCTATCACCTTCACCAGCTGTAATGGACACTCCGGGAGCGAGAACAGGCTGTAACCTCCCCACTGAGGGAAAATTCCCCCAGACAATGTCCCACTGGGCGAAATCCCACTATCCAGTACATTAAGTGGACAACATCTTACGAGCTCTGTTTCCTGTGGGGTCCTGACACCCTCTTAGGTTAGATTAGGTTAGGTTATGTTAGGTTAGGTTATGTTAGGTTAGGTTAGGTTAAATTAATTCAGGTAGTTTAATGTGTGGGTAGTCAAGTTAGCTATAAAATAAAAGATTAAGTTCAAATTAAAGGAGTGACGTTGACTTAGGTTAGGTTAAGTTACAATAAGTTAATATCAGATTAGTTCAGCTTAGATTAGATTACGTTAGATTAGATTAGGTGATAGATGGCTTGTGTTATGTGTAATCAAATCAGGTTAGATTAAAATATAATAGTGAGGATCATTTAATTTCAGGTCAGTTTAGGCTACACTAGGTCATGCTATTAGGTTAAGTTAGGTTAGTTAAGGTGACATTAAGTTAGGATTCAGTTGTATAATATTACTCTCATACATTTGGAGCTTAAACGGGTTCTCAGGCTAAAGGAACTCATTTACTCCACTTACACGTGGTCAATATTTTTGGTAAGTATCCACAGCCACTTTTCATCCATTATTTCTGTACAATTATTCTTGTCACAGACTGGAATATTTTCCTAAGTTACGTAATGGACGGATAAAGTGATGATCGACCACCTACAGTTTCATACCAAGATTCAGAGTCATTTCATCTATACTATATACCGTTCATGAGATACCAGTAAAGTAAATATCAGATTTGCATAACTTGAACTTTGGTTTGATATTTTAAATTCTATTGATATATATTTTGGCGAATACCTGTCTGTTTGTCTGTCTCTTTGTTTATCACAATAATAATAATAATAATAATAATAATAATAATAATAATAATGGTTGCCCCTCATGTAACGAGGATGGCCGGCCCAAGGGCCACCTAGGCGTGAATTTGTTTAAGGTGTAGAAGCTGTCGCCAACACAACAACCACACCCTGAGCTAACTAGCTGCTTGACCCAGTGTCAAGGAATAATCCAAAAAGATCGGACAACTCGCCAACTGCACTGGCTAACCATTATCCCGGAATATGATCCGCAAAACGATTAACATCCAGGTCCCCAATTTCGCTGGGTAGATAGAGGCAAATGGTGTAAAGAAACTTGCCCATAGTTTCAC
Source organism: Homarus americanus (assembly GCF_018991925.1). Taxonomy (NCBI): domain Eukaryota; kingdom Metazoa; phylum Arthropoda; class Malacostraca; order Decapoda; family Nephropidae; genus Homarus; species Homarus americanus. The sequence goes on along the minus strand of NW_024734615.1, from coordinate 3,328,460 downwards.
CCTGCCCGGGGATCGAACCCGGTTCCCCTCGCTTGCGAGGCAAGCATGCTGACCATTACACCACAGGTCGCCAAAATCAATTAATGCGTCTGTCAGGTGTGGGGTTCGAACCCACGCACTCATACGAGTACCAGAGCTTAAGTCTGGCGCCTTAGACCACTCGGCCAACCTGACTATCCCTAGTTCAACCACCTACCACTCACAAGTAACCAGCGTGGAATAGTTGCGTCAGGCCTCTTAAGACGCAACATGAATATTAACCACACCATTCCTCAGCAATGTACTCACTCTAAAGCTTAATTAATCAGCTGACTTGCTTCTTTCCTACATCGCCTTGCCCTTAGTGTAGCCTGATGGTGGTCAAGGCCGTCACTATCACAACACAAGTTCCACATGGTAAGGTAATTAGGGCAGAGGAGGACAGCGTGTAGCAATAATACTAAGGAGCAAAAAGAGATCCTAATTCTGGTGTGTGTGTGTAAGGGGAGGGGAGGGAAGGGGAGAAGGGAGGGGAAGGGAGGGAAGGGGAGAGGAGCCACACTACTCGCACTCAACATTTACCTCATCAAGAACCAGCTACTTACGATGTAATTAAACTCTAGGTTAAAGAGTTTGTTTTGGAAGGGTCATTATAACATTGGGGTTGTCGGTATGTGTGTGTTTATTAGACTCTTTTGTATAATTAGGTGTATAGACCCTCACTCCAAGCTGTCTGGTGGGGGATAGGTGTAGCGTATATAATTATTTTGATTCATTACTGAGTCGCCTTACCGTGTCATAATGGGTTGACAATAAATACAATACCCTTTTCTTTCTGCTTATCAGGTAACATCAACAGCAAGACGATGACACCAGCTGGCAGTCTTACAGAACAACAACAGGTAAAAAAGGTTTCTCTAGTTCCGCTTTTAACACTTGAGGGTCATTGTTAATTAGTGAACTTATATAACAGTTTGATAGACATAATATTGTAGTTGTTTCTGAAGAGACTCTGGAATATAACTCACTCTAGTTCCCCAGCAAGTGTTCCATACTACACCGGAATCCTTACCACCTAAGACAGACCATTTTAGTCTCTCGTGTCATCAGAGTCTGGTTACTACAGCTGAACACATCATCCTGAACGACGTGTTACATCAGTGTACAGTAGATAACGTGGAGGTCATAGAGGAACAATTACAACAACTGTGTGAAACAAATTATCGTTCACAAGTGTGTTATTGAGTGACCTACTGTGACCTAAACACTGGCCAGGGACACCTATACTGGCCTGGTGGTAACATCACTCTATTACGCCCGGTGTTGGGACTCACTATAGTTACATTTACATAATTAAAACCAAACTCACTGATGCTTGTAAGTACAGACCTCGTTGTGGAGGACCGTGACGTAACTGTGTGTGTGTGTGTATGTGTGTGTGTGTGTGTGTGTGCGTGCGTGCGTTCTACCTTTCCACCGACTGCAACCACAAACCGATGGGAAGATTGGAATACACCGGGGATGGACCACAGGGGGAGGAGGGGGAGGAGCAGAGATGATGGAGTTCCTCGCGTCCCTCCATCTCGGGAACCACGGTAAAAATCTCCCTCACTACCATCAAGACGAGAGAGGCTCAACCTACCTCAGCTATCACGCAGGAGGAGTATCAGATCACCAAGCCGTAAAGTTAATACAATCACCAGGGTTACTCAGATGAAGTATATATATACAGTATATATATATATATATATATATATATATATATATATATATATATATATATATATATATATATATATATATATATATATATATATATATATATATATATATACTGGTATATAAGAATCGAGTGATAAGCCTCTCCAAGCCTGCAGTACAGCTTTTGAAATGTTTTCTTTAATTTCCGTTCGACTTTAGAGCTTTCAGTAAAGTGATGTTTTGTATACGACTGAAGAGAGCAGTGCCAACACAAGAGAGACTGAGCAGTGCCAACACAAGAGAGACTGAGCAGTGCCAACACAAGAGAGACTGAGCAGTGCCAACACAAGAGAGACTGAGCAGTGCCAACACAAGAGAGACTGAGCAGTGCCAACACAAGAGAGACTGAGCAGTGCCAACACAAGAGAGACTGAGCATTGCCAACACACGGGAGACTGAGCAGTGCCAACACCCGAGAGACTGAGCAGTGCCAACACACGAGAGACTGAGCAGTGATAACACACGAGGTTGTATCGGGTGAGTAGACTGGTCAGTGTTGGCAGTATCATAGTTCACAACACACAGGGACAACAAGAGCTTCATTGTTCAAACGTGTCATTTCCATTCACCATGACAACCACTCGAGCTGCTATGCTTTCTCGGTCAAGAGGTTAAAGGTTGAAGGACAAACTTATGAAAAAAAGCACAAACAGACTGAAATGGTTTCCTACCTCGAGTGTAGGTTAGTTATTATTATTTTTTGTAACGTTTTAATTATATTGAAATTCTTATTACTCTCGTTATTGTGATGTACAGTTGGTGATGCGGTTTTATTAGTATCAATATATTATAATAAAATACACGTTAGACACACAGTTAGGAGTGCCACAACCTTGGATGTGGGGCAGACATGGCCAGCCACATACGCACTAACTTAAACAAACTGCCACTCGTGAGGTGTGAACTGGGACACTGACCTCTGAACCTTTGACCCTAAAGTTACTCTCTAGAGGTTGTACTGTTGATATACTGTATGCCAAGTTTGGGTATTCTAAGTCCGGATCATCTAGAAATTAGCCTCCCTCCCAGATTGTTTCACCTGATGATTAAACACCCTAACGCTAACCTAACCTAACCTAACCTAACCTAAACTATCTCCTCCAAGTAACGTTAGGAAGTTTAATCCTCAGGTTAAATAAGCTGGGAGCTAATCTGTAAGTTATCTCAGATCATGTTGTTCTTGACTTGTGCTGAGGACTATTATTTACACACACAGATGGCACTGATCGCCCTACTCACGTCATCCCGTCGGCTTGAGTAACTAGCATTACCTCGCCTCAACTCGGCCGCGATATTACCACTGCAGGTTGTGTGTGATCTGTGGACCGCCCTCTGTCTGCCTCAGTCAGGGGGATTACCTTTCTAATGAACGCCCACCATTATTGGATAGTTCTCGTAAGCTCACGGATTATAGGTAATTATATTTTGCTGTCAACCGAAAACTCTGCTGTGATGTGAAGTATGAGGGAGATGATCGATAGCGTTTGGTGTTTGGGAATAAATTTGAGTTAGACTTTTGTTTTGTTATAGATGGGAGGAAGGTAAAAGGGAGTAATACTCACCAACAGAAAAAAAAAGTCTTATTAACTCATGGAAACTCAAAGTACTTGGCTCTCTACACTACTGAGATAACAGACACACACTCTCCTTCAGATACTGTTCAAGTGTGTTTGTGTGTGTGTGAATTATTCGGATTACTTCACCACGTCCCCGATAGAGTCTAAGTCCTGTCCTGACACTGTGATCTATCATGGAGAGGTTGGAGGTAAGAACACCTGTATTACTTAACACCACTCCGCCTCGGTCTTCAAGGCACACCCCAGAGCACAGACCGACACCTGAACGCGTTCTTGACCTAAGTGTCCCGAGTACATCTTTTAAGAGGGTCTGTACATAATGTCTTTTGGTTAAATGTACTGAACTTCCGACTACGATGGTGGAAAAGGTCGAGTTCTAAGAAAAGCGCGCGCAAAACACAGACAGGCAGACAGACAGACAGGCAGACAGACAGACAGACAGACAGACACACACTAAAACAACCATCACTAATCACTATCATGTTTCCTCAGCTATCTAAAGACTCTATTGATTCTCCATCACAAAACATTTCAGTAATAATAAAAACAATCTAACTCACTAACAAGGTAACATAGTCAAGACTCACCAACAAGTATGAGTTTTTATATTCATCGAGACGCGTGAAGTGAAGATACAACAAATGGCAGATTCCCTAAAAAAAAAAAAAAAATAAATAAAAAATTGACGTTTTTTTTTGTAAGAGTCTGGATAATTTGTGTTTCCTCTTCGCCTCTTTTTGTTATCTACACAAGGGAAATATTTACTCGTGTGCTTATTAGCTGACACTCAGTACCATTTTCAGTCTTCCATAGCTGACACTCACTACCACCATCACACTCCACCACAGCTGACACCCACTACTACCCCCACCATCACCACCATAGCTGACAACGATCACACTCCCACACAGCTGACACCCACTACTACCCCCACCATCACCACCATAGCTGACAACCATCACACTCCCACACAGCTGACGCCCGCCACACACACTCCCAGAGAACGTAACACCAACACACTGGAATCAATGACTTGGATTCATCATTTGCGCTTCACTAAGATTCCCTAACCACATCAGATCACACAAGGCTACAGACACTACTCCCCGTCCCTCCCCTCTTCTGACACTCTTTACCTCCCCTCCCTCCCCTCTCCCCCTCCTCTTACACTCACTGGGGTGCTTAATCTTCACGTGATTCTAAAAGATTTCAGTTTCTCAGCAAAAAAAAAAAAAAACTACAAGGAATAAAATCATCGAAAAAGACTGAAAAAAAAATATCACAATTTATAGGATAAAAGTTTCACAGCATTAAAAAAAAATCTTGTCAAGTTATAAAGAATTTGGGAATTTTATGAAGCAATGTCTTTAGTTTTTATCTTAATTAGTGTACAGATATTGGTTAAGTGATGTCATGTCCAGGTAAGAGAGATGATAAAACATTCACGTAGGAGTGGGAGTGAGTACCTGTCCACCCACTCTGTTAATTACAATAATATGTTAAGTTTGAAAATTTAGTTACACCTCTCTATCTCTCTCTCTCTCTCTCTTCTTCTTCTTCTTCTACGTCTCATCCTCCTACTCCCACTCTTTACCTTCTCCTTCTCTTGTACCCTTATCAAACCTCCCTCTCCTCCCTCTCTCTCTCTCTCTCTCTCTCTTATACCGCTTCTTCTTTCCTCACCTCTTTTTCTCCGTCGACTACTCTTCTCATCGTCTCCCACTCCTTCCCCTCACCCTACCGACTTACCCATTCCTTCCACTCCACAAAAATTTCCCCTCTTGTCTCTCTCTCTATCTCTCACCATGTCTACCCCTCACTCAACCACACTCCCTCCATCAACTCCAGGTCCAATAGATACAAATATATTGGGTTTGTCACTAAAGAACCATACTGGAGGAGGAGGAGGAGGAGGCTACGTTAAGTTACTCCCTCCTGTAGCAAGAATAGTTCCTCCCACATGCCTCTCTTTCCCTCATCTCTACACGCAGAGGCCCCCAACAACACCAGCTGGGAGGGAGGAAGGCATACATATAGCTTTAAAGGAAGTCTGTTGTTTACGTCACAAACCTCACTGCTTGATCTTACCACAGAGCTTGGGATGTTTTTGTTAGACGCTCACTACCCTGTTTACAGTGGAGCTTTTTTTATATATAAGTTAGCGTGCACAAGTCGTAAATATTATAGCGGAACAAAGCTTTGACATGGAGCTATATCATAAATACATACACATGTATATTATATATGTATTCATATTCATATACATTCATAACAAAGCTTTACTGGTGTGGGAGAATGGAAACAGTATTCATTGTTTTCTAAATCTCAGCTTCAATCTTTAGTCTGAAGTCTCAAAAATATCAGCAAACAGTTACAGTACATACGCCAGTGTGTAAAACAGGGAATCAATATTCTGTCAATTAAATATCAAACTGTAAGCAAACTTTTATTTACGATTTGTACTACATTTTCAGACATTAAATATTACAAGAGCTAAATGGAGGCCGCCTGTGTTAATATCTCCGCCTGAGCCTGTGTCGAGGGTAACTCCCACACACTTACTCACCTCCCTGACCCTGAGTGGTGAAGAATGACAAATAGCGGAGGAGTAAGTCGAGGAGACACGAATAATAAATAAAACCGTAAAGCGTGTGGTGGTGGCAGTGAGTGGACGCTTGATAGATTCATGATGTGTTCTATCCTTAGTCAACCCCGAGGTGCTGAGGACGGTGCTGCTGCTGAGGACAGTGCTACCACACTACCAGTCAACCCGGGTGTGAGGACGGTGCTAACACACTACCAGGGTGCTGCGACGGGCTACCACACCAGTTAACTTGGGTGCTGAGGACGGTGCTACCACACTACCAGTTAACCTGAGGTGCTGAGGACGGTGCTACCACACTACCGGTCAACGAGGTGCTGAGGACGGTGCTACCACACTACCAGTCAACCTGAGGTGCTGAGGACGGTGCTACCACACTACCGGTCAACCCCGAGTGCTGAGGATGGTGCTACCACACTACCAGTTAACTCTGGTGTTGAGGACGGTGCTACCACACTACCAAGTCAACCTGAGGTGTGAGGACGGTGCTACCACACTACCAGTACTCAGTTGAGACGTGCTACCACACTACCAGAACCTGAGGTGCTGAGGACGGGTGCACCACACTACCAGTGGGTGCTGACCACCACACTACCAGTTCAACCCCGGTGCTGAGGACGGTGCTACCACACTACCAGTTAACCAGGACCTACTGAGAGGGTGCTGCGAGGTGCTGACGTGCTACCACACTACCAGTCAACCTGAGGTGCTGAGGACGGTGCTACCACACTACCAGTTAACCAGGATTTAATCGGCTGATGCCAGTCAAACTGAGCTGAGGACGGTGCTACCACACTACCAGTTAACCCAGGGTGCTGAGGACGGTGCTACCACACTGCCAGTTAACCCGGTGCTGAGGACGGTGCTACACACTACCAGTTAACCTGGGGTGCTGAGGACGGTGCTACCACACACCAGTAACCAGTCACCACACTACCAGTCAACCCGGGTGCTTGCTACCACACTGCTACCAATTACCAGTTAACCTGTGAGGACGGTGCTACCACACCTACCAGTCAACCTGAGGTGCTGAGGACGGTGCTACCACACTACCAGTCAACCCGGGGTGCTGAGGACGGTGCTACCACACTACCAGGGGTGTGCTGACCAGGTGCTACCACACACCAGTTAACCTGGGTGCGGGACGTGCTACCACACTACCAGTTAACCCGGGTGCTGGAGACGGTCCACACTACCAGTTAACCCGGGGTGCTGAGGACGGCTACCATTCACCACCACATCTACCAGTTAACCCGGTGCTGGAGTGCTACCACATACCAGTCAACAGGTGCGCGTGACGGTGCTACCACACTACCAGTCAACCTGTTGCTGAGGACGGTGCTACCACACTACCAGTTAACCTGGGTGCTGAGGACGGTGCTACACACCAGTTATGTTGAGGACGGCGCTACCACACTACCAGTTAACCCGAGGTGCTGAGGACGGTGCTACCACACTACCAGTCAACTTGGAATGCTGAGGACGGCGCTACCACTCTACCAGTCAACCAGAGAGTAAAGATTCACAACCACAGTCTACCAGGTAATACAGATATGACGTCAATTATCAATGTTTACAACAATTTCCTCACAAGTTCACGTAGTCAAATTTGATATGAAAAAAAACCCTACAAACGAAACTCCTATTACAAGAAACAAGAAAAATAAACAAATAATAGAATAAGATAATGAATGATTCAATCGGGAGGTCTTGTCTCGGATAACTTCTACTCTGGTTACCGTGAAGATCAGTTCGACTTATTTTACAGGATTTGATTACCAGAGGCAGGATGGTATACAGTTGGTGTAGGTCAGTGGTGGTGAGTTGTGGGTTATGTTGGTGCATCCTGAGGCCGTGTATGCTCTAATGGTGCAGGTTAGGATATTATTGCATGTAATGGTGTTGTCTTGGTATTAGTACAGGTCATGATGGTGCTGCCTGGGATAGTACAAGATTTATTGGTGCAGTCCAACATAGCGGGGAGTGGGGAGGGTGAGGGAAGGAGATAGGGTGTGCAGGACTGTGGGAGGGTGTGCAGGAGGGAAGGAAGGAAGGAGGGAGGGAGGGAGGGAGAGAGGGAAGGAAGGAAAGGAGGGAGGGAACAAGGGAGGGAGGGAGTGCCACAGTGTAGTGTGAGGAGTGAGCGGTGTGGTGGTGGCACCTTATGGATGGCCCTCTGCCTGGGGGACACCCGGGCATTACCACGTCACTCAACCCAGATCCTATCCCCTCCCTCTCCTCTCCTTCCTCCCTCTCTCCCTCCCTTCCTCCATCCCTCTCCTCCATCCCTCTCCTCCCTCCCTCCCTCCCCTCAAATGTTGGATCCCGTCTCCTGACAAACGAGGATCTATCTACAGTATCTATCTATCTATCTATCTATCTATCTATCTATCTATCTATCTATCTATCTATCTATCTATCTATTTATATCTAGCTATCTGTCTGTCTGTAGTTTTACTTATCTTTTTGTCAGTGTTTCTTTTCATCCTGTCTATTTCTCTTTCTTACTTAGCACATTTCCTACATTTCTTTTTCTACGTCTATCTGTCTAACTCTCTGTCAGTTTATTCCAAGTCTCTCTCTCTCTCTCTCTCTCTCTCTCTCTCTCTCTCTCTCTCTCTCTCTCTCTATTACATTCTTTCCCCCATATCCATTAATTCCCTACAATATGGGGAAATTCCTATCGACTGACAGTAAGAACCAGAGTTTTGTCAAGAGGTATACTATGAGAAGCCTCAGTCACTCGGGTGGAACAGAACACAACAGACTCTCATTATCCCTCAATTGCATTATAATATCTTCTAATGAATTCAACTCTCCGATTAATAAAGATCAAAGAATGAATAAATCTTTTGAACTTTCACTAAACTTAGGATTTAAAAATAAAAAGAAGAACGTGGTCATGATTCGGGTTGTTATTCATCGTATTGATAAAGGTTTCAGAGGAATTAATTGATTTTAAGGAATATTTCGATATGTTTATGTGTTTTTCCTACGATTGGGATGTTAGTATACTCGATTGGGGTGTTAGTATACTCGATTGGGGTGTTAGTATACTAGATTGGTATGTTAGTATACTCCATTGGGGTGTTAGTATACTGATTGGGATGTTAGTATACTCGATTGGGGTGTTAGTATACTCGATTGGGGTGTTAGTATACTAGATTGGTATGTTAGTATACTTGGCTGGTATATAATCATACTAGATAACTGGTGACAGGTGGTGCACAGCAGACACTCCTCAGGTGGTACAGATCGGAGAGCAGCATTAAGACACCCATCATCTATTGACAGCAGCAGACGCTAGGTGGCAGAGCGGCAGGTACAATACACACCCTCACCCCTGGAGGAAGGCAGCAGATGGCAGACGTCTAAGAGATCGTGTGACCCGGATTCCTCCACGGATAATTGTGTTTGACATATCCATGAGTAAGTTTGTTCACGAGCTGCCGGCAAAATTCCCCCCTCTCCTCCTCCCCATCCCTCCCTCCTCTTCCCCCCTCTCATCCCTCCACCTCCAGCCTAGCCCGAGGACACCAGGAAAAAAAGGGAAAAAAAGGAAACAAAAAAGGATAAAGAAATCAAAAGATACAATTTTCCTGATATTTTTTTGTTTCTCATAGCTGTCTGATCTCTCCCTCGATCTTGAACACGTCGATGAAAAATGGAAAAAAAAAATATATATAGAGAGTTAAATGAGTAAATTTACGACTAACCAACTTTCTGTTGTGATTGTCAACATCGGTGCCTCAAGTTTGTTCTCTGGATTCAACGGACAAACTTGTGTTTTTAATGTTATTTACTCAAACAAAGATAACTTGATTTTATTGTTTGTGGCGACTCTTGAGTTTCTATGTTGCTAGTGTGTTTGTTTGTGTTACTTTGGATGTTGCTGTGTTGCTAGTGTGCTGCTTGTGTTACTTGGGTGTTGCCGTGTTGTTAGTGTGTTGTTTGTGTTACTTTGGTGTTGCTTGTGTGTTGTATGTGTTACTTTGGTGTTGCTGGTGTGTTGTTTGTGTTACTTTGGTGTTGCTAGTGTGTTGTTTGTGTTACTTGGGTGTTGCTGTGTTGCTAGTGTGTTCCTTGTGTTACTTGCTGCTGGTGTTGTTAATAATTTGTTTTGTGTTGCTTGGGTGTTGCAGTGTAGCTTGTTTGTTTTTGTGTCACCAGCTTGGTACAGTGCTGTTAACATTAAGTAGTTATTATATACTAAAAGTTAACACTACAGCACACTTATGTACGAGCAGTTAACATTACAAAACTAATCCACTAGCAGCAGTTAACATTACAACACCAATTCATTAGCAGTTAACATTTGATTACGCTTAGCTATTAACGTTACAATGCTCCTTACGTACTAGCAATTAACATCACAACACTCAAATATACTAGGAGATAACATTAACTACACTCTTATGTAGTTTATAAAGTGATGTGTATAATAATATGTACTAACATTACACAAACTTCCCCGTACTAGCAGTTAACAATCATCACACGCTGGGATCACACTGTTAACCTCGTTGGGAAGGGAACAGAAGTGAGGGCATTGCTAAAGGCCATTTTCTAAACTGGCAAATGTCTCTTCCCCCGCCATGGTCTTTTTCAGTCACTCTCAACAATAGAAACGCCGGGAAAAATTTAGCAAGTGCGCCATTGTTTTGTACACTTTCAACTTCAAACCCAAGTAATTAAGTTTTTTGCAGTTTTAATCGTTCGTTTGGGAGTAGGTGTTTGGGGGATGGTATGAGGGTGGGTGAGGAGGGTGGGAAGAGGAAGAGGAGAGGAAGAGGAGGAGGGGAGAGAGGGTTGAGAACGACAAGATGAGAGGTAAAGGAAGATATAGGTTGAAGTGGAGGCTGGAGGAGTTTGGGAGAGGGGCAGAAGAGAGGACAAAGGAAGAGGAGAGGAGAGGAGAAGAGAGGAAGAGAGGAAAGGAGGGGAAGGGATAGAAGGGAGTAGAAGAGTGGAGATAGAGGAGTGAGATAGTGATGAGGAGGAGGGAGAGAGGTAAGGAAAGGGGAAGGGTAAGGGATAAGGGAGAGGGAGGAGAAAGAAGAGGAGGAGGAGTAAGAGTGAATTGGAACGGTATTAGCGAGAGAGAGAGAGAGAGAGAGAGAGAGAGAGAGAAGGATTGATAAGGTATTGAATGGATGTGATGGATCAGAAATGGATTGGTCAATGTTATTAGAAATTAAAATGAAGAGAAGAATGAGAGATGATTAACATGGCATTGGTAAAGGACACACACACACACACACACACACACACACACACACACACACACACACACACACACACACACACACACACACACACACACACACACACACACACATACACACGTGATACACCTCCACTCTTAAACAATATGTCCAACAACTGTTTCCTCGTCTTCTCTCTGTCGACTTTATGAAAGATATTGGTTATCTTGACGTCATTAAAGATATTGGTTATCTTGACGTCATGAAAGATATTGGTTATCTTGACGTCATGAAAGATATTGGTTATCTTGACGTCATGAAAAATATTGGTTATCTTGACGTCATGAAAGATATTGGTTATCTTGACGTCATGAAAGATATTGGTTACCTTGACGTCATGAAAGATATTGGTTATCTTGACGTCATGAAAGATATTGGTTATCTTGACGTCATGAAAGATATTGGTTATCTTGACGTCATGAAAGAATATGGTTATCTTGACGTTATGAAAGAATATAGTTATCTCGACGTCACAGAAGCAATTGAATATTTTGACGTCATAAGAGATAATGGTTGTCTTTACGTCATGAAAGTCGAGTTGTTTCATAGGGGGTAAGAGAGACGTGCGCTGGTGAAGTGTAATGACGTGACAGTTGTAAATGAAACTCATGCAAGACGTGATAGGTGTAAATGTCAATAATTTATGAATGACATGTGTAAATAAGATCAACATTCAAGAGGTTTTTTATGTGAAAGGAGAATACCGTAGTTAAGTACATCTGGCAGGGAGACAAGGGGGAATATCTGGCAGGGAGACATGGAAGAACATCTGGCTGGGATATAAGGGAGAACACCTGGTAGGGAGACAAGGAAAGAACAAATAACAGGTAGACGACAAAGAACACTTGGTAGGGAGAACAAGGAAGAACCTCTCACAGAATGAAAGAATTTGTTATACTTAGACCTGGCCACTCTGAGCTAAAGCATGACCTAGCTTCCCAAGTCATTATTATTATCACCCTCTGGTCTTTACGGTATGCCTAATATATTGCTTAAAAAAAAAAAATCACCAAATTAAGAGCGAAGGATAACGTATAATTATAATTTCCCATAATAGAGAAATAAAACGAGTAGAATAAAAAAATATGGATAAAAAAAAATTATAAAATATCTTTTCTCTGCGATAAAACCCCATAAAAACTGGCGGGGTAAAAAGGATGAGTTTGAACTAAGAGCGGAGGGGAGGAGACCCAAAGTTGGCTCTGGCTAGGGAACCAAACTAACAAAAACACACATTTGTTCTGTTATAAGTCAAGGGTACAGGTTCCCCCCCTCCATGAAAATACACAATATATGGATGTTCAGTACTGATGTTCTCGGTATATTGCCATAGAAGAACGGGGAAAATTTTTTGCCATGGAAAAACAAAACAAAACAGAGAATCGGGGAAAAATAAACAGTAGTGGAGGGAGGAAGAGCACTCGACAAATCAACAGAATTGTCTTATATTGGCGACCTGATAATGTGACACTGTGGCGTAATTTTGTTGTTTTACTGAGTATGCATAGTAAGAGTTATTTGTTTGTTTTAATGTCAATGCTCTTAAATATGAACAACCTCACTCTTAAATCAACAAAACCCGCCTTTAATCCACCGAGAATATCTTCATGTATCACCAATCGTCATTAAACCTTCCCACGTGATCGTATGACCTGGATATATAAATCAGTACATTCTTATATCTCTCTTATATGGCATCTGCTAAGCTTAAGTCCACCTTCGTCTCATAACACCAACAACCAGACCCCAAGACTACCAATATGAATCTCTTATCTTCTCTTACCTCCCCGTCCTCTCAACTTAACGTTCAATTCCCTAGTGTGATGGGGAAGGGACTTGGAACTCTCCCCATTTAACCAAGTCCTATCCCGACCCTGCCATGAGTCTCTCTCCTGCCCACCACCTTCAGTAACTCCTCCTGCTGCTGCTCTCCCTCCTCCTCCTCTCATTGGTCTGTCAGTATTGTTATTGTTACCGTTGTTAGTATAGTTAGTGATGTTACTGTTGCTGCTGCTTTCACTGTTGGTATTGTAACTGTTCCTGTTGGTACTGTCACTCTTACGGTGGTTGTTACTGATCCTGTTGTGTCAGATTGTTACTACTGTTTCTGCTGATATTACTATTAATGACGTTACCAGTGGCGTTACTTGTGTTGCTGCTTCTACTGACCTAAACAAATCCTCAAGTTTCATTATTCATCACCTCCTGTACTGTGCACTGTCAGGGGTTGATAGTAGCTGACAGTAACCTACAGTACTTGGCGTCCTTTCTCTTAATGCCAAGATCTAATAACACCATTGAGAGTGTAATGCTAAGACGTCAAGGAGTGTTTACCAGGCCAGGGAGAGTACTGTGAGATAAGGAGAGACTTGAGATAATAACCAATTTCTCGTATCTCTCAGCCAATAAGAGGAGAAAATTACTAACTAGCTGATACCTAGTTAGTCTTCATATTAACGCTAGAAACAACAAATTTCAGTTTTTAAATTACAATCGACCATAATTTTCTATTCACAAAATGAAAAATAAAAATCTTTATTGAACACTTTGTAATTAATAAATGACCAGCTTTGTATAGAGTGCATTAGCTATATACAAATTACATTCAGTGTCTCTTATTAGTGAATCAACGAGAATAAATGACTTTCTATTGATTCTTATGTGACTTTACGATTATGTGATGTATTTTTTTTTAATGTTACTTAAGAGGATGGCAGTACTGTATTAAGATAACATTATGAGGGAAGATGATAACTGATTCAACGGTGACTCAGGTATGATTCATGGGTGAGTTAAGGATGACTCAGGGGTGAGTTAAGGGTGATTCTAGGGTGACTCAATAGTAACTCAGGGATGACTCAATAGTAACCCAACGGCAACACAAAATTAACTCAACAGTAAAACAACAGTAACCCAACAGTAAACCAAGAGTAACCCCAAAGTAACTCAACAGTAACTCAACGGTAACTCATCATCACTGAATAACACTAACATATAATACCTATACCACAACCCTTCCATAACCTAAACACAACCGAGTAAATAAAAAATAAATATTAGGGTTAACTAACATTTGGAAAGTCATAACTCTAACTGAACTAAATGGCCCAGGGTGATTTTTTTTTTGGGGGGGGGGGGGTTCACGGTTTAAAAAAAACATGTAAAACTAAAACATGTAATACATTTCATAGAGGCAAGAGTTAAACCACTAAAACAATATACCAGGTGCAGACACGCGAGGGTATAAATAAACCCCTTTAGGTGTGTGTGTGTGTGTGTGTGTGTGTGTGTGTGAAATGGCTCCCTAACACCACTGTTACCAGACCTCTCGCTACCAAGACGGTGACCAACACAGCCGTCAATAAAGAGAGACAACAAAGAGTGAATGTGTTTTAATGTGGCAACAGTGACAACAGAGAGTAAAAACAGCATTACAAAAATAGAAGAAAAATACACAGAAAACCGAAAGAAATAATAATATAACAAAGAGACAAGAGACAATGGAAAGAGAATAAGATACCAAGCAATAGAGGGAAAGCCAAGAAAAGAGGAATAACACCAAAAGACGTGATAATATTAGGAAAGGAAGACAGGCAGGTGAATGGAACTAACGTGAAGACTATTTCCAGACGCCTGACAGAACATGAGGACATAAATTTGCAAATGTTCGGAAGAGAAATGAAATCTTTTAGGTTCGTTTATCAAGTGTAATATATGTTTGTCCTATTGTGCTTCTTAACGTAGACAGCTGGTGTATGTATATAAGTCGTAGTTAAGTTATGACATCGGGAAATTAACTTATTCTGACTTTACCTAATGTATCGTAACCTAACCTAACCTAACCATATCATTATACGAATTACTTACAAGTAAATGTTGGTTATTAATTAATATGATTCACTACACCAATTGGCTGTGACGTACACACATATCAGCACCTCATGAGGGCCAACTGCTCTCCTGTGATTGACGTAACTCAGACACTGTGGAGTTGCCGAATAACACACACTATAGAGAGAGTATGTCAATAGATAACTATATTTTAAAATTTAATTCCAGCGCCACAGGTAACAAGAATCACCTAAACGACAATAAAGCTTAAAATGAAAGAAGCGAGCAATGATGTAACGATATACGATACTCCGGCAATACGTGTAACAGATTTCGTCAACAGCAGCTGATACTTAAAACCAGAGATATTGACTACAACAAAAACACACATTTTACGATACTCCAGCAACACAGCTATTTGCAACAGTGTGTATCAGAGAGTGCATCAGTGTTGGTTTTTCATCAAAACATGAATTTTCATCAACATCGATTTACCAACTGGACGAAACTTTAGTCAAAATCTGGTCATCACAAATATTTGATGGACAATTTCATAAGCTGTATGATGTATGATTTGTGATATGTAAATTCTAGTCACGACTTTACTTCACGTCTTAGGCTCCTCGTATAACAGGTGAAGGTGTTTTGTAGATGATACAAGAAGCCTCCATGACCAAGAGTACTTCAGGGGTCATATGGACAGATGCTATACTTTTAACTTCTGGAAATAAATATTTAAGCTCAAGTTACAGCAATAATAAACTCTTACTGTTTCTGTTTTGTTTTACTTATGCAAAAATAATGATTTTCCGTGACTTATGTTTAAATGATGAATAATGTCTAATTGTCATATTCATTATCAAAGTTTAATCAGACCGACTTTCACTGGTTAACTGTAATATTGTTTGTGTGTCCCGTAACAAACATATAACCTGTCTACTTGTGAAACTGATTCCCTGGAAGGTCTGAGTGTCTCCTGAGTAAACACAAAACACCGCCAATTGAGTAAACCAGACCCGAGATATGTTGTCTATTATTTAAAAGAAACTTAACTGGATAATGGAACAAGATAATGGAACCAGGTTAAGTAATAGACGTTGTTTGAGTTGTTATCGATAATTACCAAACCAGGTGGAAAAAAATCGTCATACAGGAGGCTGAGACGAACACACCTGTGGCTTCATTAAGATATACCTGAGTGATGTATGTGGGTTAGTGTTAAGTCATCCTCCGAGACGACCGTGACCAAAAGTCGCGACGATAATTCAGATAAGAGATATAACACAGGCGGGTCTTGCTTAACCCCATCACTGTGTAAATAGAAAGAATTGATAACTCTTTTGTCTCCGCGGCCTCTGGTGGTCTAATTTGATTCTGTTAAAACAAAAACAAATTTTACCTGCGGCCTCTGGTACTTTTTTAATGGAGAAAAGAAAAAAAATCAACTGCACCCAAGGGATATCAACTGAGAGCCAACACGACTATAAAGGCTGGGAAACAGAGTTAAATGTATATACAAAAATATATATAAGTAGATCAACGAATGATGATTTTATGCATGAATAAATAATCAATGAAATAGATGCAATAAAACGCATATAAGTTAATAGTTACAGGATTGATAAAAATGCAGTGGGAAATAATATGGCATCAAACTCAGAAACAGCAAGATATAATTTCCGCTGAATGATGAATTGTACTCGGTAGAAAAATAGTTTTGAACATGAAAAACTAAAATTACTGACTCTAAAAATGTGACAAGGTTATGAAGAGATAAAGATGAAAAGAATATAAATTTAACTATTATGAATAAAAGTGAACTGT
The DNA here is from genome assembly GCF_018991925.1 of Homarus americanus. NCBI lineage: Eukaryota > Metazoa > Arthropoda > Malacostraca > Decapoda > Nephropidae > Homarus > Homarus americanus. The sequence continues at coordinate 3,311,622 of NW_024734615.1, read as the reverse complement.
ACATTTCAATTTCCCTTTGATTTGAGAGGTATCTTATATATATATATATATATATATATATATATATATATATATATATATATATATATATATATATATATATATATATATATATATATATATATACATATATATATATATACACTGATGTAGTGGTGGCTAAACAGTATATTGGTGAATCACACCCGGTACTGACAGCTGGCGTCTACAGCCACTCACCTCGCCTAAGTAACAACAATCTAATCAACAAGGCCGAGCCGACGACGTGTGCTACCTGTGGCTGCTGGCGGTGTAGCGACGGTGGCTCAGCTGTGGCAATAGTTTACTCAACACGTGTGTGTGTGTGTGTGTGTATTATATATATATATATATATATATATATATATATATATATATATATATATATATATATATATATATATATATATATATATATATATATATATATATATATATATATATACACGTGTGTGTGTGTGTGTAAACGATAACAGCTTCAATGTATATGATGGATTTTTTGTCTCCGTCAGCCGAGGTTTCTCTAACATACCTGTGGATCTCCTCAGCTTCTTGTCATATTTATTCACTTATCAATTCTATAAACAGATTGAACGTACTGTAGTTTGACAAGAAGGAAAGTCTGATGTAATGATGGTAATTCTACAACATTAAGTTATTTTCTGTTGTAAATTAGGAATTTTAATTTTAAAATCACGTCAAGATTAAGCACCCCAAATTTTTTCACCTTCAGATTAACCAGCCTATTGCTAACCTCGCCTAACCTGATTAACCACCCTAATGCTAACCTCACCTAACCTGAACTAACTTAACCTAACCAAATCCTCCCAGGAAGCGTTGCAGTACTTAATCACCAGGTATAATAAACTGGATGGGGGTAACTAACTTTCTCGGGATCCAAGTTTTATTTAGAAATGAGCATCAACGGCAAGTATTATAAAGTATCGTGACGGGAGAGGTAAATCACTAATCGTCCATACTGTCGTGTACTGAGTCTCTCCATCTCATCACTACTTCTGCTGGCCGCTCACACACACAGTCCCTATTCACCTGCCGGCACTTGGACATATTTTCGCAAGATTTTTTTCTTTTTTTTCGAGTGCAAGTGTCGGAATGTTGACGGCCATCCGACATTATTTCCCTCTCTCCTTCCTTAAACTACCCTTCAACTCCGAGAAGAAGAGGGGGAGAGATAAGGAGGAATATTATGAATAACGCACGCATGCACGCACATATATGCACACACTCACACACACACACACACACGTCTACTAACAGCTGCCTAGCCTTGGTTATATAGTCATCCTGAGTAAACAACATCTGGGATCTTCTATATAGAGAGTAAGGTTTCTCCTCCCTCCCTCCCTCCTCAGAAGTACCCAACAGTGACACACATACACAACAACACAGGCAGAGAACACTGACGTAATGCAACACTCAGGACACGTGAATGTTTTAATTTAACTAGATATCGTCTTGTTAAAACTTGTCTAGCATTTCTGTCCATCTGAGAGACAAAAGGAGACGCTGTAGGAAGATATTACCCTACCAGACGCCCTAGTTACCCACACGACCCGCAGGCGAGGCTGAGGGTGTCAAGCGTGGAAACTCATTTGGCACAGGAGAATATCATTATAGTTCTTATATTGGACCGTCGAGCTGTGTGTGTGTGTGTGTGTGTGTGTGTGTGTGTGTGTGTGTGTGTGTGTGTGTGTGTGTGTGTATAACAGTGTCACAAGTCTAATTTCAGTATTGTAGAAGTGTGTAAAGTTATTGGCGGCCTTGTATTGTATATTAACTGATAATCCAAAAAGTTCAAGAATATGGAACTTAATCTAAAAAAAAAAAAGGAACTGTGTAGGTGAAAAATCAGTACACGTTTGTTAAAGGAGATGTAAAGGATTTAATTGAACTTTGGAGATTAAACTGAAGATAAACGAATTCAAATACAAATTGTGAAGATGAACATCACTTTGTGTATCCAGGTAGTGAACATAATAATAAGTGGATGAATACACGTAAAGAATTTAATAGATACTTGTGGAAAGGGTTATAGGGCAGCGTCTTTTAGTTAAATTTACTGTTGTAGCTGTGAACTTGGTAATGATTTAAGCTCATGAACAACAAAAACAACACTGATATGCACCGAAAAGGAAAAAAAAATGAACTAGAAAAGAATACATAAATAGTGCTTATAAAAAATTAAGGTAATTATATCGTCTCAGAGGCAGATGAAGAATAACGATGAGGATATAAAGTTCAAGCGACCAGTTTTGGACACACAAGTTGAGGCAGCCGTGAATAAAAATGTATCAAAAGTTTGTTAGGTTGATTAACTTCCAACTGAATTTTGTTAATTAATTACCGAAACGAGATTAAATTTTTTTACTGAATTATTAAATAATTTACTTCAAATGATTTCTTCCTCATAAATAATATTTCTGTTGTTATCTCAAAATGAAGAGCCTTATAGTGTACTCAGTCTAGCATAATGAGTTCCTCGGCCACTGTAAGAATAATTTTATATAACAAAATATTACATATGATAAAAAACTTTAAAAGAAAATGAGAAACTGAAGGTCAAAATGAATTTATATAAGCGGGAAGAAATATATGAACAAAAAGCTTTAGAATTCTTAAGAAAAGTTAATCTGCTCTGTGGATTTCGAGAAGATATTTAATTGGTGAAAAGACAATTAAATCCAATACTTCCTGGAGAAAATAAGCCATAATGATAGGGGTATAAGAACTCTTTTATTTTGCTGGTGTGTCTATAGTGTTTTCCATCTGTGTTTTTTTTTTCAGGATTCGGTACAATAGAACTTAATGTGCGATCATATGCCGGCGCCTGTGTCCAAATACTAGGCCATTAATATTATTGAACTGACTGATGAATAATAGTAAATATAATCACAAATCACATATCTAAGAAGTAGGTATACCAGTGTCTTGTATCTGGGGCTCGACGGAGAGAAGACCAAGTAATGTGTTAATATTCACGAAAGATAATAACTTGTGAACCTTACAACATAGGGGCAACATTAACATAGCCGCGTTCATAATCACAGTCTATATACTTTAACTACTGCATGGCCTCTGAACCACACCTCTTATTGTTGTGTGATGTACTGCCAAATGTGTATACCTATAAGAGTACTGTGTCCTTATCTCACGCGAAATTGTTCATGTACAACAATATATCTGTCTATGTTCTATACATGTGTACGTCCTTCCCGTGTATGTCTATATGGCCTGACTGTGTGCACATATCCTTTAAAATACTCCCATTGTATACAGTAGTGTTAATCGTTTCCCAATCAGTACCATCATTAGTCCATTTCTGTGTTTAATAGAATACACCGTCATCTGGTTCATTAGAGCGTCACAATTCTGGGTTGAGAACGTGAGACACTGACCTTGTAGGAACCGAGGTTATCCACGACGCAGGAGAGCTTCACGTCCCTGCCGGCGGCGATGGTCACATTCTGGATAGGCTCCACGAATCTGGGCTCCTCCGACAGTGTCCCTCCTGTGGAAGAGAAAATCGTCAGTAATCACAAAGTCTAAATCCAGCTGCTGCTACTGCATCTCACTCTGGTACATATAAAATATCATTTTTAACTTCATGGTTACAAACTTTTCAGAACATCAGGTTGTTTAAGAGAAGTTATCTGAAATAGGTGGATTGTACTAACGCCAAAGTTCCCTATAAATGAACAATGGGTTGAGTTACAAACCTCCGAAATCTCTAATATTGACTTAGATTCTGACCTTCAGAAGACATAAATTAACTACACCACCGCCTCCTCCCTTCGTCAAGACTTTATCTTCCCTCAAACGCAAAATTTATAGTACAATCGATTTCACTGTCGAGATCTTGGTGAGAAGTTTGGGCATCTCATAGATAAATGCAGTAACTTTTTTCTCCCAATGGCGTGAGTGGATAATTGGTTCACTTGTGATGTATGAAACAATTTGGTTCACATGAAATCTAAATTTGTAATTTGTTCTACTAAAGAGAGGAATAAGAATTTAACTCTATATTGCCTTACTGTACATAGATCGGAGTTGACTCGTGAACCACGTTTACCCTTTGTGTCTCTGGCGGCTGATTACGTTTCTAATGAGTCACAAAGGCTGTACAATAATAAAGGCGATACAAAAATTTCCCGGCAAAAACTAAAAAGCTAAAAATATTAATATATTAAAGAGTGAAGTAAAGTCACAAAATAGAAGCTTGAATTATATGTCTGTAGGTTAGGTTAGGTTAGGTTAGGTTCCTGTCCTTTAGGTAGTGGGGAAATTCCTTAGGTTAATAACTATATGCTTCTCGCCAGATGAAAGAGGTGGTCCCACATTCCTGACGGGCAGTGGAGATACAGCACACTGAATACTAAACCTCGATACATAAAGGAGTAATTTGGCCGACACCTGCACTCGATGGCCTTCAATTCCCAAACTGGTTAGTTAGGTGCACCTTTACTGGGGTGTACGTTGTGTACATTAAAGACATTATAATGTTCTAGTACAGTATTAAGTGATGACTGATGTTCCTAACAGTTGGAAGAAATATTAATAAGATATATTGAGGCACTGGAGTACATATAAGTGAGAGAGGCTGAGACCCATCCTCATACAATATTGAGCTAGTCTTAAGTGCCCAACAGTTAACAGGTACCGACAGTGGCCCCTCCAGAGACTCTCTTAAAATGTACTACACGAATTATTGAAGACGTCTCACCGTATCTCACCTCTGCCGTCTCTCACAGTCCCTCTTAAGAGCCATCTCGCCCTAGTCCACTTGGAGGATACCATCATTATGCCATGATGGTAGAGGCTGACAGAGATCGATAATCTGGCCTCTTTGACGAGGTGAATATCAATACACTGGGAGGGCAGGTGTAGTAACGCTCCCTCTCAGACGCCTGGAGGAGACGCAGGTGTATAAGAAGTACAGGTGTGATTTTTAAGACGCCGAAGAACCTTTACCAATATAAACGAGTACTTTCGCCAGAGAGAGAGAGAGAGAGAGAGAGAGAGAGAGAGAGAGGTGCTCTGACCTTCAAGAAAGTGTTCACATAATTGTTTTCCGTTACGCCAGAGAACTCAAGTGATACACATAAACACACAAAAGCTTCCTTAATAGATATAATATTTGCAGTAAAACAACATACTAGTAACATTAATATACCTCAGTTACAACACAAAAATCACTGCAATAACACACATATTCAACTCAAAACGCCCAACAAAAACACAACACAATTCTTCAGCGACACAAGAGCTACAAAATAACATCTAAGACAACAACAATAACAACAACAAAAACAGCAACAATAACAACAACAAAAACAACAACAACACAAATATAACAGAACAGCAACATACAGTAAATATTCTGTAGCAACACAACAACCAAGCAGTAACATCTCTAAAAAAAAAAAAAAAAACTGCAAAATAACAAACGCAAAGACAACGCAACAACAAAACCCAGAAGCAATCCATCAGCAGTACAAAGGCACCACCAGGGGGCAGTACAAAAACAACAACACAGCCGCCAAACGTTAGAAATACCTGCCGCATGCGACCATCCTGGCATAGTCTCTACCAACACCACAGCCCACTGCGACTCTGTGTCACCACCACCTACTACCATCACCACTACTACACCACCACCACCACCACCACCCACTACCACTACCACCACCCTACTACTACCACCATCACCCACTACTACCACCACCACCACCACCACCCTACTACCACTACTACCTACCACCCACACCACACACCATCACCACCACACCACCACCCATCACCACCACCCCACCACCACCACCCATCACCCCACCCATCCACCACACACACCACCCCTACTACTACCACCACCACCACCACCACACCCACCACCACCACACCCACCACCACCACGTACATAAACATTCACTTATCAACCACAGCGGCAGGGCAGGAAACACATTCATGAAAACACCTCAAAAATTAGATTCGACTCGGAACACCTGACCGAACTCTCATTGAATTTGCAAAAACTGCACAAGTGGAAGAAAACGCCCAAATTTGGGTCCGCCACCCCTCGATCCGGAATGTTTGGGTTTCCAGTCCAGCTAGCGTTGTATTATCATATAGGGCGAGCAATTCCGGCCCGCTGAATGCTAAAGAGAGGGGAGGGAACGGCACGAATTACCAAACAGGGGTGAGAGAAAAATGGTGAATTTATGTGTGGAGGGAGAAAGAGAGGAAGAGGAAGAGAGAGAGTGAGAGAAAGAGAGAGAGAGAGAGAAAGAGAGAGAGAGAGAGAAAGAGAGAGAGAGAGAGTAAGTGGTGGTAGAAGTGACGAATTGGTGCAGGCAGAGGGGAAGAGGGGAGAGGACTGACTGCTGACCTCTGGAGTAGCTAGGATATGAGTAATAACATGGGGTGAGAGAGAGAGAGAGAGAGAGGACCTACAGTTAATTTTCTTCTACATTCTGGCAACACCAAAACCGACAATAAAAAAAAATCAGTGATAATTACAAGGCAGTAGAGGAAAATTTATACTGAATATGACGAAAAGAAAATAATCTCCCATCAGAATTTTAAGAGAACAATGGAACAACCGAATATTAAAATGCAAATTAGGAAAATATTGGAACAATTTAAAAAAGACTGACTAGTTTACACACCCAGAACTATACTAACTCTTATGAGACTAATCCACCCTAAACTAATTTTAAGTTCATCTAAACTAATTTTAACTTCAGTTAACTTACCTCTTATATAACCTATCTTACTCGTAACCTAACCTAACCTAACCTAACCTAACCTACATCCATTGTAACATAACCTAACCTAACCTAACCTAACTATAAGCTACAGTGATGATGATACAAAAAAAAAAAACAGTGATAAAGATAGGGCACAGAGAACAGTGATAAAGAGGAGGAGGAGGAGAAGACAAGGGGCGGAAACAGAGCGAGATATGTAGCAGTAGGCAGGGCCAAATTCGGGTGGTGGACGGTGTATAATTGTCAAATGATTGTTGTGAAAATCAATGAGCCGTTGAGGTATATTTAATGATATTGAGAGAGAGACTACCCCAGTTCAACATTCAGCCACCGCTTCTAAACATTCTCACAGTCTCGTCTCCATAGAATGATGGTGTTTAGCCCTGAGGAGCGTCGGGTTATGTCTCCTTTTATGTAAATGACCTGAGAGATACCTTGTCTTCTCCCCCCCTAGCTAATATTAACATACTAATTGGATGACAGTTCGGCAGCGTCCGAGACTCGAAACTTGTTATGGCGATTAGGACAGTCCGAAACCCTTGAACTGCAGTATTTTGAAAGGGCTGTATGTATGTATGTATGTATTGTATGTATAAGGTTTTGATATACAATGAGTGTTTGTGTGTATTTGATGTATTTGCGTACTTGTGTGAATGTGTGTATACTGTACTATGTCGTCTTAAGCACCGCGAGAGGAATCCAATTTGGGTAATTTACATATAAATATAGATAGGGTTGTGTAATGACCTCGGTGTGAGATGTCATGGTTCACTATACCTGTGTGTGTGTGTGTGGGGGTTGGGGGTGTGTGTGGGTGTGGGTGTGTGTGTGTGTGGATGTGTGTGTGTGTGGGTGTGTGTGGGTATGAGGGGTGTGTGTGTGTGGGTGTGTGTGTGTGTGTGTGGATGTGTGTGTGTGTGTGTGTGTGTGTGTGTGTGTGGGTGTGTGTGTGTGTGTGTGTGTGTGGGTGTGTGTGTGGGTGTGTGTGTGTGTGTGTGTGTGTGTGTGTGTGTGTGTGTGTGTGTGTGTGTGGGTGTGTGTGTGTGTGTGTGTGTGTGTGTGTCAGTGCAGGGAGGTAGATACACTAATGTCATCTAATCTGACCTAAATAATTTAACATATCAAAACATAACCTAACCTAACTTAGTCTAAATCAATATAATCTAATCTAACGCAACGTAACCCAATCTGACAAAACCTAATCTATCCTATTGTAACGTAAGTCATGGTAACGTAACCTCACCCAAACTGACCCAACTTACACTAACCTAACACAATTTAACCTCATCTAACCTATAATTACACAACCTAACCTAATCTAACTTAACCTAACCGAATCTAACATACGCCTATGGCCTTACTTATAAAAAAGAAACATTCACTTGGACGCAATTACGCACACACGCACACACACACACACACACACACACACACACACACGAGTAACATTCACTCAACAGGACCCACCACAAGTCAACGAAGACCTCAACTTCATAATCTTATTTGTGTTATTTAATAAGATAAAGACATTATACACCCAGCCTTGTTTTCAACTGTGTAAACATAGCCAAGATATTTGTACGTTCACACCGAGCGTAAATCATCAACAAACAGCAGGTAATACACACACACACACACACACACACACACATCTACCCTCCCTCGGTACCTCCCCTCCTCTCACCTTTCCCACCTTTCCCACCTTCCCCAGACACAGACAGCCGCAAGCGAATGTATGTTTACAATATTAAATATCCAGCCGAGTCTCTGCTGGACTTGGCGTTTAACCGAGCAAATTGGGTGGTGTGTGGTTTTTGCTGGTGTGGAGTGAGCATCGGTGCGTGTTTGCCGAGCGAGGCGGTGTTTACACAAGGCTCGTGGGAGGTGAGTCGTGGCTCAGCTGCCTCACTTCCTCCTCTTGTGCACCCACATGTAAAGCAAAACAGGGCCAGCTTGCGTTCTTCCCGTAGGTAGTCTGCCGCCAACTTACCCTCTCTCTCACTCCCTCTCTCTCTCTCTCTCTCGGTCTACTCTCTCTCTCTCTCTCTCTCTCACACACATCCGCCACTTGTCCCTCGCCCCCTCACACGCTCTTTATCACCTTTCTCTTCGTTCTACTCCCTCCCCCCCCTTTCTCTCTCTCTCTCTCTCTCATACACGCTTCAGATGCATATTCCTTGTTCCTCCTCTTTCATTCACATTCTTTATTATCTTCCTGTTTCTCTTTCTCAATCACCTATTGCTTGTTGCTTCTGTTCCTCCATGCTTGCTTACACACACACACACACACACACACACTTCTTATCATCTCTTCTCCTTTCTCTCTTTCACCAGTCGCTTACTCATCCCCCCTGACACACACACACACACACACACACACTCTCTCTTTATCAACGCTCTTATCCTCTGCCCTCCTCCTCCTCCTCCTCCTCTCCTACGCCGGCGTATTCACCTCATCTTTGCTTGCATTGACTGTAAATTTCTCACTCTACGATTTAGGTTTTCCATTCGACTTTTTAATTTCCTTTTATCGTCCCCGTTTATCGTCATTTTACTTTTACCCTCTTTTATTTTTTTCCGTTTTCCTCTTTTCCAGCAACTACGACCTTCTTATTGTCTTGTTTATCTTAGTAACTTCTTCTGTTTTCCCCCTGGTCTTTTTTTTATTCTTATTGTCTCCTCTCTTGTTTCTTCTTTTCATCGTCTTTATTCCTCTATTTCCATCTTGCTCTCTTATTCTTTCTTTAGTTTTTTATTATATTTTGCTCTCTCTCCCTCTAACTCTCTCTCTCTAACTCTCTCTCTCTCTAACTCTCTCTCTCTCTAACTCTCTCTCTCTCTCTCTCTCTCTCTCTTTATCACTTTATCTCTCCGCCTGCTCTCCTAATCCTCTGTTCCATGCGCCTTTCTCCCTCCTATTCTCTCTCTCACCCCCTCTCTCTCTCTCTCTCTCTCCCTCTCTGTCTTTCTCTCCCCTCGTTCTCTTTATCTCTCCTCCCTCTCTGGTATATATCCTTTCCCCCAAACCTTCTGTTCCATGTACTTTCACACCCACTCTCACCCTCTCTCGTCTCTCACTTTCTCTCCCCTCGTCCTCTTTATCTCTCCTCCCCCTACGGCTCTCCCAACCCAGTGTTTCGTGGAGTCTCTCTGATATCTTCACCACCATCCATCAAGTATTCGGAAGGGGTGGATCAGAGGGGCGCTCCAAACTTTATGTTCTACGCCCCCGAAAAAAAAAATGACAAAACACTATTGCCTCCTGTTATTCACATGACAACAAGAACAAGAATTTACCCCCCAAAAAGAAAAGAAAATTAAACGAAATCTTTTTTTATTTTATTTTATTTTACTTTTTTTTTTTCTTTGTTTGGAAGTTAGGTTTGTTTTTGTCTGTTTTTTTTATTGTTTTAGTTATAGTGAGTAGTTAATGCCATCCATGCCAGACGTTAATAATAATAACCTCTACTGTAATTACATTGTGTCATCGTTAATGGGATATGTACACACACACACACACACACACACACACACACACTTATGTATACACACACAAAATTATAAACAGATAAACATTCAACTATATGTAGTATATGTATTGTAGATGGGAGATATATGTGTCTGGCTCCCTGTGTGTATGTGTGCGTGTGCGTGTGTGTGTGTGTGTGTCTGTACGTGTGTGTGTGTGTGTGTGTGTGTGTGTGTGTGTGTGTGAGTATACTGTACGTGTGTGTGTGTGTGTGTGTGTGTGTGTGTGTGTGTGTGTGTGAGTAAACTGTACGTGTGTGCGTGTGTGTGTGTGTGTGTGTGTGTGTGGTATACTGTACACGTGTGTGTGTGTGTGTGGAGTAAACTGTACGTGTGTGTGTGTGTGTGTGTGTGTGGTATACTGTACGTGTGTGTGTGTGTGTGAGTATACTGTACGTGTGTGTGTGTGTGTGTGTGTGTGTGTGTGTGTGTGTGTGTGTGAGTTTACTGTACGTGTGTGTGTGTGTGTGTGTGTGTTTGTGTGTGTGTGTGTGTGTGTGTGTGTGTTACGCGTGTGATTTATGGTGACAAAAGTTAATCCTTAATTATGAACAACAAACAAAGTAGTGTGTTTCCTGCTGCCAGTCTGCCGTACTATAAAGGTTTGTGTGTGGGTATAACTTGGCTTGGCGGCAGGCGGGTGGCAGGCGGGTGGCAGGCGGGTGGCAGAACGCTTTGTTTTTTTGTTTAAGTCCTAAAATACCATAAGTTCCCGAGGCGCTTCTTGGGACTCTCGTTGTGGTACAGTTAGTATCTCCTTATGACCCTCCTTCCCTCACCCTCGTCTCCCCTAACCACATTAAGGGACTGGGACTATCAATGACTGGGGTGTGTGGAAGACGTGTTGGCCTACCTATAAGACATATATCATTTACATAATTCAGTTTCTTGGATGTATATCGTATAACACGTACATTATGGTAGACGATGACAGTATTACGGCAACAAAATTATACACTACCGTATTTTAAGCAGTAATTACTATATGTATACAGATACTCGTATATGGCGCAAAAAACTAATGAATAATTATACTAATGCCATTGTGTTAAGTGGAAAAAAAATTGACTTTCCTAAAATATATCACGGCACTGTAAGCAGTATTTTGAGTGAAGTGACTTGTAGTATGACCTCTGACCTCTCTAGCGCCACGAGAAAGTTGACGGTACAGGTCATAGTCAGGTTGAGATATCAATCAATTTTTATATTAACTGGTGCTTTTTATATTCTACTGTTGTTTCCTCTTTTATTGAATTTATTTTGGAGCCATTAATGGTTTTATGCGTGAGGGTGCACGAGCCGAGTGAGACTGTTGTGTCATGACCGTCAAAGGTGCTCCTCCCTCTAAGCCCCCCCCCCCGTTCCTGTCATACATTAAACCCTTCATATACTGAATACACTCAGATTTAATTTCAAATATTGATAAAAAAATAATTTAAAATTTCTTTTAAAGATAGTTAACACACGCACGCTCGCACATACCTTCACACAAGACAAATAGTGAATACCATGCTGTAAATCTGAAGTAACACACATTGCCCCTGGCAAGACCCGGCCTCACACTACTGAGGGCGTTATCAGCTACACCACGAATGACTACAAGTTATGTGAACTTGGTCTTATTACAAGGCACTAGCAAGTTAACTTGGGCACTGTCACGTTATTGTGTGTTTCTGTGGCAATTACTCCCCCGATAGTTACTCTCTACGTAGGCGGCATTAAAAGTTAGTGTGTGCCGAGTGATGGCGGGGCACTCCTGCTGTGCTGAGTTAATGAGTTCAGGGTAAATTCCTCGAACCCCGAGATAAGGCCAAGTTCAATTGACTGTCAGCCCTTCGTGGCACAGTTTGGTAGTGTCCTCGCCTAACACTGGTAGATGTTGGCTCGAATCTTGCAAGAGACAAGTGAACACACACACACACACACACACACACACACACACACACACACACACACAAAGATCAAATTATCTCTGAAGTTCTTTGGAAACTGACTGTCAATCTTTTGTGACAACCAGGGAAACAGTCACACCCACCAATGATTCCTAATGTGATATACTGCACAGCGTCGGCTTGTTGAGTCGGGGTGTAACCTGCTGTGAACGAAGCACGTGTCAGGCATATTGTGTTCCCTCCACTACACCCCAGTTTGTGTTCTCTCCACTACACCCCAGTCTGCGTTCCCTCCACTACACCCAAGTCTGTGTTCCCTCCACTACACCCCAGACTATGTTCCCTCCACTACACCCCAGTCTGTGTTCCCTCCACTACACCCCAGTCTGTGTTCCCTCCACTACACCATCAGGCGAAAAGAAAAATAGAAGAATATGCAAGCGAGGAGAGAGAGAGAGTTAGAGAGCAGGATTTGTAAATAGGCAAGTATACAAAACGGTGTCGTATGTGTGTGTGTGTGTATACTAAATCACACACACACACACACACACACACACACACACACAATAAAACAGGAAAAGCTATAATTCTTACACATTCCCAACCTGAGTTTCAGATGTAAAAAAATAAAAAAAAATAAAATAAATATAAAACATAGACACATATATATCCCATGATAGTGTTCAGAGTCCTCGTGACGCTAAAAGTATCCCCGGAATGTAAACTTTACGAAAACTTCCATATTTTAGTTAAATTTTTACTCACCCCTGCGCCCGCCTATTGCTATCTGACTGGTATTGTTAAATTACACATGAGGGTTTTTGCTCTGACTAAACGTAACTTACGACGAATAACCAAAAAATACATTGCTGTAAAAAATGAGCGCAGTGAAGCGTTAAGTTTGCAGATAATAGTAAAACTGTATAATTTAATTTGTGAATAATTAAACAAAAAACTTTATTAACCTGGACAGAAGTGAGACGTGTTAGGAACCTTCTCCTCATCTACCTCAGGCTAGTGTAAGAAGAATCTATCACAGTCAGTTTCTTTAACCACTCATAAGTGAATGAACTAAGATATATACTCAAGTTACTGTGGTCAAATGGATAAGGATTAGTGTAGGATTAGTAGGAACAAATCTACTCGCTCACCCAATCACTCAGTCTTGTCTGTCTGTCTGTCTGTCTGTCTGTCTGTCTACCTAACAATGATTCGGACCGTGCTATTTACCAGGGGGGGGGGGTACAACGTCATGTGTATCAGGTGTATCAGGTGTGTGTGTGTGTGTGTGTGTGTGTGTGTGTGACGCGTGTTCCAGCTATGAATACCTGAGTGTCTTTATACAGGTCAGGTATAATTAACAACATATGATTCATGGGATCAGCCTGAACAACTGCAGGCGAATGACGTGATGTTTACTGTTCTTTCAAAGTATTACACACAAACACACACACACACACACACGCGCCAGAGAGCAGAACGCTTCTGCTTTCGTCGAGATACACTGTGATGCCAACCAACAGACACATGCAGAAATTTGTGTAGGAACCAAGTACGGTAAGACACGAAGAGAGAGAGAGAATAATAACAATTGGTGCATAATTAATCGTCCTGGCGAGAAGCACTGCTGAATAAATAGTACAGCAGTCTCTTCTATAAACTGCTTGATAGGATAATGATCAGAGTGTTTTGCTATAGATCTTCGTTGAGTGTTGTTCAAAACTGTCAAAGGGTTTTTAGTATGTGTAGATGTCATTGAATTGTCGGTTAATGTGAGGGTAGGGTGGAGTTTATAGGCAAGTCGTACGCCCGCCAGGGGTTTTGCGGGAGGAAGGTTGCTTGGAGACACCTGAGCGTTGTCCCAAACTATCGTACACCATTGATAATAGTTTGGATCTTACAAATATATTGTTTGCTCTAAAATCGGGGCGTAAATCATAATATTGTTATATATTGAACTGTTATGAAACAAAGTGACTGGATTAGTCTGATTACAGTTGACATGTTATTCCAGATTTAAAGAATGGAGACTCGATCGTCATCACTCCTCATTATATATTCACAGCAAATTTATGGGTAAGTGTTTGAGAACTGTTGTGGGGTGAACAGTGCTTCCTGGATGGCGTCTTGACGAGCCCTTCTTAGGGGTTTGACCATGCATATTTTTCCGACCTGCTCACAGATCCTTCTCTTAATAATGTAACAAGCAGAAGTTTTCTCTTACTGTTGTTTTTCTTCTTAATGGTTCTAAGTGTCCAGACATGTCCGCCCTTGTCGCTGAGGTTGTTCGAGAGATTAGTACGAAGCACAATTTATGGATCTTTGAATAGTTATGCTGTTTATGTTTCTTGGTCTGATGGAGCCAGAATAATACATTGACGGTGTTGCATAACTTCAATCATTGCTACATTATCTCTGCAACAAGCAGGGGAATTTGATCTATGAAATACGTTCTTTTGTCATGTCTGTAACGAGAATTGTGCCATCGTGTTTTAATTGGTATTAATGTTAAAGTTACAGCGCCATCTGTACACTGAGTTGTGGAGGTTTAACTTTAGATAATCATTACCAACACATCAGGCAGACATTATTATTACGTGGTCTTACTACATGAAATCGTCGCCATGGCAGGAGCAGCAGAGGTCTCGCTTAAACAATGACGAGGGTGACCTTGTACACCTGATGCTTATTTTTTATCTTACCAGAATTTTCAGAAACAACAAAGGGACCTGTCTCGTTTGTTGATGGTCGGTTACCTTTTTCAAGTCAGTCAAGGACAGATTTTTTTGGGGGGCAGGATAAACTTTTTTTTCTTCATAGCTGGAGTATATATTCTCTTCTTCGTGTGTATATTTATCATCTCTTTGTTTCTAAGACGTGATACTTGAGACCGGGAAAAATCATCTTTTTTTTATAATTCAAGCAGCCGGCCTGAGGAGTAGAAGTCAATACCTATTTACCTGTATCGATTACTGAGTTAATTATCCAGGTATTGACATTTGCAGCTCTAGACAAGGTATGAATGTGAAGTATGTCTTATCTGGTCAACTGCAACTAACCCAGACACTCAGATGTACTTCAAACGCGCCGCCAAAAAGCAACGTTTCAACAGGTTACATTAGACACACCACTTCAAAATTTTGGGCGTAAAATGTGTTTCTATAAATATAAAAGTATTACAGTGAACCCGTCAGCGTTAAAACTAAATCCTGAGCTCTTATGCCAGACGTACTGATTAATGCATCCGTGTCCATATGAGGTTGATCGTTTTGCCAGATTGTTATATGATGTTTTTAAATGTTTCAACTCTCTTTTTTTGCATTTAATATTAATGTTTGCCAGTCTAGACATTCACCATTACGCACTATTTTATTAGAATGGATTCAAATAAATTGTCCATTACATAAAAACTTTCATTTATATATTGGATTTTGCGTTTCAGTTATTCATATTATTATTTATTGTTTGGCAGAGAACACTAGTGAGATTTGATCCAACGGGTGGAACTACCTAGTATGACCTGAAATCTATTTGTAGACGAACTTATATATATCTTCATTAAAAGGATCACCTGAAGAATCTCTACCCCCAGAAGGAAGGAAAGAAGGAAGAAAGAGAGAAAGAAGACACACAGAAATCAGAACATTATGGCCGTGACCTATGAGAGACGCCCTGTACAAAAAAAAAAAAAAGCACCAACTGTATGGATGATGAAGAAACAGTAGGGCAGTGAGGTTAGTTTAGGTGAGAATATAGGAACACAAATCAAAAAACCGTTTCGAAATATTCTATTTAAGTTCCTTCTAGCAATGCATCACCACGAAAGAGAAAAAAATGGGCGGACAAAAATTCTGAATTCTGAAAAAAATCTAAATCATCGTCTGTCACTACTGTTTTATTTTTATTATTTGTTTATTTATTTTTTTACAACAGAGGAACTTAACACGTGTATATTTAGTCATGTTTAACGTCTTTTGAGTATGATGGATATTAATACCACTTAGTACAATGTCATCATCATCTTCAAGGAGGATTAGGGCATTGTACTCAAGGGGTTAAATCATCGTCTTCAAGGAGCAAATTCATAAAAGTACAAGACACACGTATTATGGGGGTAAAGAACAAAATTATTATGATATTTGAATAACACTAATATTACTGTACTTATTCTTAAAATCTGTAGCCATACCTAAAATCTGTAGCCATACCTAAAATTTGTACCAATACCTAAATTCTAAACCTAAATATATTCATATGCCTAAAATCCATTCACGGGACTGATTCTCTGCATTCAAATCACTTATACACTGCTGTTCCTGTACCTAAAATCAGCATAAAACTTTAACATATTACTGTCCTATACATAAAATCTGTCCTTGTACCTAAAATCTGTACATGGACTGAAATATTAGAATAAAAGGTCACTATTGTTCCATCCAAAGGTAAAGGTTATATAGTGGGTAAATTTCAGCAGAGTTGGAGGGAGAGGAAAGTGAAGAAGGGGAGGAGAGGAAGAGTGAGGGGAAGGGGAAGAGGGGGAGGGAGGGGGAGGGAGGGAGGGGGGGGAGGGGGGAGGGAGGGGGAGGGAGAGAGTCTCACCATCTCCAACCACAGTGGTTGGTGGCAACACAGATGGATTGTCTGGTGAGGAAAGCTGGTGTCCACAAGTTAGTGTGTAACCAATTAAAAAAAAGGCTTGATATGTGAGATACAGGAATGGAGGTTTCGAGGAGAAGTTAGGAGTAATATATTACAACTACTGGGATGTGAGAGAGAGAGAGAGAGAGAGAGAGAGAGAGAGAGAGAGAGAGAGAGAGAGAGAGAGAGAGAGAGAGAGAGAGAGTTCTGTTATAATGTCCAGTTGTTAATATTGTCACTGGTTATGTCCTCAGGAACATAACGAGGAGAAAATGTTGATCCATGCGTAGGTTGATCTATAGAGGACAAGTAAGAGGGACCTGGCGTTATGTAGTACTAAAGCTGAATTATGGAGTGTTGAAGTGTTTGTCATAAATAAGGAGATGTGGCTGTGTCTAGGAGTCAAAGGGATACATAAGACAAAACTGATATCTGTTGCAGCAAGAACACGAAAGTAAAAATTAGGTCCAAACGTTTTACCAGGCGAATAATAAACGTGTCTCCCATGTTACTGCACCATAACAACAACCCAAGCACGACGCGTAAAGGCTGGAAGGACCACGTGCGTTTGTTTACAATGGTGAAGCCATCAAGCACTCACTTCGTCAGCTGCCGTGGGACCCGAGGCAGAGCAACAGCTGTGTTCACGCTACCTCTTTTGATGCTTTTGTTTACAAACAATAAAAATCCCCAGCAGCAATAAATGGTCCGCGTTATACTGACAAGGAGAAAGTTACAGTTTCTATCTTCTTGTCTTGTTGTAAAGGTTTTATTTACATTTTGTATACGCACTTCGAACTTTGTCCACAGATTCGTTAATTTTTTCACGTTCATGATTGATGAAAATAGTAATCGTATGACCTTAACAATAAATGACTCCCAGAGGAAAGCAAAAACATGAATATTAGAAAAAACGAAGATAAAAGTAAATATTTCGAGTGAGTGCAGCTTTCAGGCATTAATTTATTATGACTAACATTTTGAAATGTCAAGGAAAGGAGAGAGCTTCCCACCTCCTGCAGTGAGGAGGAGATTCCCATCTCTTGCTGTAGACTTTGACCCTTCTGGCCTCTGGTCGGTAACCGAATACACATCATAAGTATGGGTCTTTTATGGCTTCCCTCTCGACCACACCAACCGTAACTTTTATACGATCCTTTTTTCCGATCTCTGTCTTGAGTTTTATGGCAAAACTAAAAGGCGGAAAAAACTAAAGAATTCGAATTCGTCCTAAACCACTACTGTGGCTGTGACTCGTCTCTCCGAAGTTTCAAACTCGATATACTTCGACACAGTACGTGGGTTGTTGCAGCTCCTCTGACAGTATAGTGACGCACAGACGAACGAACGTGTATTATGTCATGATGAGGTGAAGAGAGACATATGAGAAGGATGTTCCAGCCAAGAGAACCAAGCAATTATATCTACCTTATGGATTCAATAACTCACGCACACACGCACGCACGCACGCACGCACGCACCACCCAAAAATGATAAACGAGTATCACGACTAAAGCATATTTCAGTAACTTAAAAATGAGTCGGTTACACTAAAGAATAATATTAATTAAGGACGTCAGAGCTTGGTCCCGTTGCTGGTGGTGGTAGGAGTGAGTAAATATTTCAGATTAATGTACATTTGTCTTGTATGAAATAGCGGCACAGTTAACCTCCACCACAGGTCATGATATTAACCACTCGGTACTTAAGCTGAGCGGCTGTAACATAAACTGTACTCGCTGTTGCATCAGACGCTTATGTACCAAGGACACGACCCAACCACGACCACAATACGATATAGCCACGACCTACCTACGACTCGTCACCCACGAGCCACCTACAACCAGAGTACCCACGACAAGAGTACGACCAGAGTACGACCCACCTACTACTACTTTGCTGTCACTCGGAATCGAGTATGACGATCATCCAGCTATGATACAATGATATGAGTTATTAAGGATGTCACCTTTGTTGGTGAGCTCTGGGGTGACTCAAGAGGCCGATACGGGACCGGCAGGGTCGTCTACAGATGTTGCACGTGTGGAGGGCCACATCTAGTGCGGGAGGGGCTTCGGCAGCGTCTTTCCGGCGCTGGTGCTTATCTGCCTCGGTATGCAGTCGGGCTAACTCGAAAGTATTGATACCTTCTCGTGTGGTGCTCCTCCAGGCGTTACGGTCCACCTACAACACACACCGACGACCAGATCACGACCCAGACACAACAAGAACACGGCAAGAGAACCACCAACCTACGACCAGAGCACGACCAAACCCGACCTAACCACCCTCCCAGCCCTACCTCAACACCCTCCCAGCCCAACCTCACAACCTTCGCAGCCTCATCCAGCAATTTCCTAATACCACCAGTACACTAACACTATTCTGACGTATCTGTAGAATTAGAGAGAGACTTAGAGCAAATCTTCGGTTATCAGCGCTATGAGATGAAGAAGAGGAAGAGGAGGAGGAGGAGGAGGAAGAGGAGGATGAGGAGGAGAAGGAGAAGGAGGAGGAGGTTAAGGAGGAGGATGAAGAAGAGGAGGAGGAGGAGGAGGAGGAGGAGGATGAGGAGGAGAAGGAGAAGGAGGAGGAGGTTAAGGAGGAGGATGAAGAAGAGGAGGAGGAGGAGGAGGAGAGGAAACAAGAAGAAAATGAGGGGAGGAGGAGGAGGAGTAAGAAGAGGAGGAGGACGAAGAAGAGGAAGAGGAAAAGGAGGAGGAGGAGGAGGAAGAAAAAGGAGAAAAAGGAGGAGGAGGAAGAAGAGGAGGAGGAGGAAGAAGAGAAGGAGGAGGAAGAGGAATAAGAAGGGAAGAGGAGGAGGAGGAGGAGGAGGAGGAGGAAGAGGAGGAGTAAGAAGAGGAGGAGGAGGATGGGGGAAGAAGAAGAGTGAGGAGAGGAGGAGGAGGAGGAGGATGGGGGAAGAAGAAGAGGAGGAAGAGGAGGAGGAGGAGGAGGAGGAAGAGGTAATTTATAGCGAATATTAGCATACGTGTCACAGGGGGTTAGGACCTGTCGGCGGACTGTGGATAAACTCTACGGTATCAGCCAGCCACGTTTCACTCCCTTAGTCCTACCACGACCGTAAATTATTCTCCGTCACTACACCAAGTTTCCTCGTCTTAATTATCTGTATCATGTCAGGTTTATTTGTTCATTTTAATCTGTTCTATACCATACTTCTTATTCTTCTTATTATATATATTTTTTGAAGAACAACAGCAACAGCAACAAAATCAATGACATCAACAACCAACAACGATAATACTACGACTACTACTACTAATAATAATAACAATAATAACAATAACAATAAAAATAACAATAATAATAATAATAACAGTAGCAACAACAATAATAATAATAACAACAACAATAACAATAACAATAATAATAATAATAACAGTAACAACAACAATAATAATAATAACAACAACAATAATAACAATAATAATAATAAGAATAACAACAATAATAACAACAATAATAATAATAACAATAATAATAACAATAACAACAACAACGACAGGAAGAGGTGATTTATAGCGGATATCAGCATACGTGTCACAGGGGGTTAGGACCTGTCGGCGGACTGTGTATAAACTCTACGGTATCAGCCAGCCACGTTTCACTACCTTAGTCTTACCACGACCGTAAATTATTCTCCGTCGCTACACCAAGCTTCCTCGTCTTAATTATCTGTATCATGTCAGGTTTATTTGTTCATTTTAATCTGTACTTTATCATACTTCTTATTCTTCTTATTATAGATGTTTTTTTGAACAACAACATCAACAAAATCAATGACATCAACAACCAACAATAATAATAATAATGATAATAATAATAATAACAATAATAATAATAATAATAATAACTAACAATAACAATAATAATAATAATAATAATAATAATAATAATAATAATAATAATAATAATAATAATAATAATAACAACAACAACAACAACAACAACAATAATAATAATAATAATAATAATAACAATACTACTACTACTACTACTACTAATAATAATAATAATAATAGTAATAATAATAATAACAACAATGCTCCACAGTTATACATCAACGAAGGGAAATCACGTCTGTATTAAGCACAAAGGTCAGATGGGTGATAGTTACATAGTAGTGAGCAATGAGGGTGATACCTCAGGCTAGTGACATCAGGAAGGGAAGGAAAGGGGAGGGGAGGGTAATGGAGGGAATGGGAGAAAAGCGTAGATAGTGATGGCAGGTAAAGAGGGAGAAAATGAAAGGAAAATAGAAGAGAATAGAGGGAGAAGAAAGATAAAAATGGGTGGGGGTGGGTGAGGAGAGGGGAGAAGATGAGAAGAAGGGAGAGAAGGGAAAGGGAAAAGGGAAGAGAGAGAGAGAAGATGAAAAAAAGGAGATAGTGGGAGAGAAAGGAGGTGAAAAGGAGAGGGGATGAAGGAGAAGAAAGAGGAGGAGGAGCAGGAAGAGGAGAAGGGGAAAGGTAGAAAAAGGAAGGGAAAGGAAGGGAGAGGGAGGGATGGAAGAAGGTGAATGGGGAGGAGAAGATGAGAGGAGGGGAAAGAAGAAGGGAGGAAGATGGCGAAGGAGAAGGAGGAAGATGGAAGGGGAAAATGGAAAAGGAAAAATGGAAGAGGAGGATGGAAGAGGTGAAGTGGGATGAGGTGTACTTTATAATAAAACATCTAAGTTAATTAATTTTACATAACTGGTATTGGAGTCCACCCTTATCCTCGCTGCTCCCCGTCATAGTGTGGGTGGTAGAGGGTGGTGGAGGGTGGTGTTGGGAGGTGGTGTGGGTGGTGGAGGGTGGTGTGGGTGGTGGTGGAGGGTGGTGTGGGGTGGTGTGGCTGGTGGTGTGGCTAGTGAAGAATGTTGGTGAGTGGTGTAGGTGGTGGTGGTGGGCGGTGTGGATGGTGGGCGATGTGGGTGGTGGTGGGTGGCGAAGAATGGTGATGGCTGGTGTAAGTGGTAGGTGATTTAGATAATTGAAATAAAACTTAAAAACAAATCTGAGAAAAAAATCACCTCATCTTTTTTTTGGCAGAAAGAAGGACAATAATTACCTAACCATTAAGTCATTTAATTCCCTGTAAATTAAGGACTTGCCAATTAAACTGTAATTAAATATAAAAAAGAAGCACCAAATAATATGACTCATTAAATAAACTAAATCAAACTCTTACTGTTTTCTCCCAAGACTAACACAGATATAATATACACATCGACTCTCCAGGGAAAAGTCACCGATAGAGAGAGAGAGTTTCATAGACAGGACGAAAAACCTTAGACAGTCAAATAGAACCAATACTTTCATAGACAGATGGAATTAAATTGTATATAGATAGACGGGTTAAGATTAAATTAAACCTTAGAGTCAGACAGATAGGATAAGATAGGTTAGGTTAAGTTAGGTTAGATTCAAAGACTAAGTTTATGAAAGCCCTCATTGTAATAGTTCATATAACATAACGTCAATAAAAGCCTGGAGGTGTAGGTGAGTGTAATTATGACTTCCTGTGTTAGGAGGAAGTAATGGGGGTCATCTGGAGGAGGAGGAGGAGGGAGGATGAGAGAGAGAACACAAGAACACACAGACAGACAAATGAGAAAGAGAAACAGAGAGAGAGAGAGAGAGAGAGAGAGAGAGAGAGAGAGAGAGAGAGAGAGAGAGAGAGAGAGAGAGACAAGAAAGGAAAAGAAGCCACAAAAGGACAGACACACAGACAGAGAGAGGGGAAAGAAATCGGTAAAGAGAGAACAATAGAGAAAGAGAGAAACAACAAGAGAAGAGACACAGACATAATGAGAGAAAAACAGGAATATGACGAGAGGGAAAAAACACGCAGATATGAATAAAAGTGGGAGATACACAGATACAAAAATGGTGACAGACAGGAACAGAGGCAAACAGACAGAGAGACAGACAGATAATCCCCGGAAAGTACGGTAGCAAGTAATGTACTCTATTGAAGGAGAGACCCAGTACCTGCCCATCTGATGTTGCTATGAGACGTCACACATCAGATGTTCCGACACACACACACACCGCTCCCTAATTGAATGACCGCGCTATGAACCTGCAACGTGTTCATCATTCTCACGACCTGATGATGAACCTGCAATGTGTTCATCATTCTCACGACCAGATGATGAATCTGTAACGTGTTCAATGTGTTCATACTTCTACCGAACGAACAAACACACACACACACACACACACACACACACACACACACACACATATATATATATATATATATATATATATATATATATATATATATATATATATATATATATATATATATATATATATATATATATATATATATATATATTTGGACATACTACACAACATTTACGTCAAGTACTCTACAGTAGCTATTAGCCGGGGTATATATATCACACGCACAACACACCCGCGTACATTGGTAGCTATATAGAGGTGCAGTAATACGCTGTTTGTATTAGTGATTGGAAATGATTGTTGTGGTATGACCTACATCCCAAAATTGGTGCACGTACATGTATGTATGTGCGTGCACACGTACGTGCATACGCAAGTACGTACGTGCGTGCGTGCGTGCGTGCGTTCTATTTCACTGTATGTTTCTTAAATCTCACGGAAGAGGCAACACTCCACCAAAGACTCACGAGGGAGGTAAAGACTCGGGCCTCCCCGTTCCTTGTTTCCACTTTATTGGGTCTTCAGCTTGTTTACCTCTAGCGGGCCGGTGTGTGTGTGTGTGTGTGTGTGTGTGTGTGTGTGTGTCTGGGGGTTGTAGGCGCAGTGTAGAGATATACGCATAAATAAACGTATTCATGCACACACAAGCACCTATAAAGACACACATACACATTCACTCATAGACACGCATCACGGGCATTAAGGCACACAGTTAAAAGCGGTAATTTCAATGAACAGTTTACACCCACACTCACACACTTACACGTTCACACACGTTTACACACACACACACACACCTGCAGACACACACAACACAGACTGTCCCCCACACACACACCAGACTGTCCCCCACACACACCACCCGCAGACTGTCCCCACCACACACAACACCTGCAGACTGTCCCCCCACACACAACACCTGCAGACTGTCCCCACACACAACACCTGCAGACTGTCCCCCACACAACACCTGCAGACTGTCCCCACCACACACAACACCTGCAGACCTGTCCCCCCCACACACAACACCTGCAGACTGTCCCCACCACACACAACACCTGCAGACTGTCCCCCACACACACACCTGCAGACTGTCCCCCTGCAGACTGTCCCCCACACAACACCTGTAGACTGTCCCCCACACACAACACCTGCAGACTGTCCCCACACACCTCACACTGTCCCCCACACACACACCTGCAGACTGTTCCCGTGACACACAACACCTGCAGACTGTCCCTCCCACACACAACACCCAGACTGTCCCCCACACACAACACGTGCAGACTGTTCCCGTCTGTCCCCCCACACAACACCTGCAGACTGTTCCCCACACACAACACCTGCAGACTGTCCCTCCCACACACAACCCTGCAAACTGTCCCCCACACACACCTGCAGACTCCTGCAGACTGTCCCCCCCACACACAACACCTGCAGACTGTCCCCCACCTGCAGACTGTCTCCCCCACACAACACCTGTAGACTGTCCCCCCCACACTCCTGCAGACTGTCCTCCCACACACAACACCTGCAGACTCCCACACACACAACACCAGACTGTCCCCCCACACACAACTCCTGCAGACTGTCCCCCCACACACAACACCTCTGTCCCCACACACAACACCTGCAGACTGTCCCCCCACACACAACTCCTGCAGACTGTCCCCACACACAACACCTGTAGACTGTCCCCACACACACACCTGCAGACTGTCCCCCCACACACACAACACACTGACTGAGACTGTCCCCCCCACACACACAACACCTGCAGACTGTCCCCCCACACACAACACACACACACACAACACCTGCAGACTGTTCCCCCACACACAACACCTGCACAGTACCCCCCCCCCACATACACATACCGTCTCTCACACTCAACACACTGCAGTATTAGGAGAGAATGCGATCGTTTCATTACGTTTCTTCGCTCAGGAATAGGACAGTGTCGTTACTAAATTCCCATAATGAACACAACCAACATATTTCATAGTGATAGTGAAACTGAAAAGCAATTGTTTTCGGAAACACACACACACACACACACACACACACAACAAACGGACCAATGATAATGGCTTGTTTTCCTATGTATAAATTTAATTGGTTGAGTCGCATTAGCAGCTGTGACATACTTTAGTTTTTCGCTTTTCATAGTTCTCATTATTAACATCTGCGTGTGAGATGGGGGATGGGTGAGGGAGAGTAGTGGTTGAGGAATGGTGATGGCTTTAGGGTAGTGGGGTGGATGAGGGAGGGTGGTGGATGAGGTTAGTGGGGTTGGTGAAGGAAGATGGTGGGTGAAAGAGGGTGGCGGATGAGGGTAGTAGAATGAGGAGAAGAAGACAGGAAGGAGGAGGAGGAGGAGAAAGGAGAAGGAGAAAAGGGAAAATAGAAGAAGGAGAAAGAGAAGGAGAAAGAGAAGGGGAAAAGAACAAGGCTGGAGAACAAGGAAGGAAGGAGTTGAAGAAGAAAGGAAAAAGGAGGAGAAAGAGAAAAAAATAAATAGGGGAAGAAGAAAAGAACAAAGATGGAAAAGAAAGGAAGAAGGAAGAAAAACATATGAGCCCTTGTTCCTGTAAGTGCCCTGGGACTCTGCTAGGATGGTCTTGCTCACGTACAGGGCACACGAGGGACACACCAGGTCACCAGTAACATACAGGGCGGGACACCAGTGACTTACACACAAGGGGGAAAAAGACGCTACCGACATATACATAAGGGGAGGAGGCCAGCGGTATACACAAGGGGGGAGGCTAGTGGCATACACACGAGGGGAGGGGAGGGAGGCTAGTAGCATACACACGAGGGGGAGGAGGGAGGCTAGTGGCATACACACGGGGGGAGGGGGAGGCTAGTGCATACACACGAGGGGGGAGGCTATGGTACACACGAGGGGGAGGTTAGTGACAAACACACGAGGGGCTTACAGGTGGTATATAACATCAACGGACAGGGTGGTACAACATCAGATAAGACGGTACAGCAGTAACAGAGGGGAGCGGTACAAGACCAACAGACAAGGTGGGATAACAACAAGACAGGAAAGACAACAATATCTTGAATTAGGTGATCAACAGTAATATCTTAGTTAATGAACCTTCTGACCCCCAACACTGTCATATAACTTTATGTTCCTTTAGACTCTGGCAAAACTCACAAGTAAATGTATTATACCTTAAATAATTTTTAGTGTATTATATATTACTGGATCTTTAATGTAGCCCATAAGTCAACTCGCTTTATCTCAAAATACGTGAAACTAATGGTTGATCCTTCCCTTAAATGTAAGAGAATTGAACGACAAGTCAGACCGCCATGGTTCACTGTATTTGCACGTGGTCTGGGGCATCGATTGTATGTCATATCTCCGAGTGAATGTTTCATGGGTCGTGATGTCGCTCGGTCCTGATGGGAATAAACTGCATTAGTGAAATCATTATTCAAAAAGGGTGGGTGCCGATAAGGAGTGCCTGTGACGCCCCGGAGAGTCGTGGAGTAAAGTGCCTGGCACCCAGTGTGGCACTAAAGTGGTCATAATACTGCGCAACTGTTACTTAATGTGCTGCTATTTTTCCTGCTCTTAGCCAGTGACCTTTTTAATGCAATTTGGGGTACAGGATAATGATGGAAAATCATGACAAAAATATGTAAACGAATAACCACTCACTGGTGCGTATATTATTATTATTATTATTATTATTATTTATATATATATATATATATATATATATATATATATATATATATATATATATATATATATATATATATATATATATATATACAGTATATATGTATATATGTATATATATCCAGATACATCAAGGATCGCGAACTGTTGCTAAAGATTTACATTGACAGTTGGACAGTACCTATTTCAGACATTCATTTACTTTGGTGGTAAATCAGGTATTCGGCGGTACAACAGGATACAGGTAGTGCCTCGACACTTGTTGACTGGATGACACAGGTAAGAGTCGCACTCTACCTCATGAACAAATGATCCTACACATTACGATTGTAAATAATTTTTCTATTCTGTATCATATTAACAATTACAGACGGTTGGACATCCAAGGTGAAAAAATTTTCATATTAATTAAAATCCTGAAAGAATGTATCAAATATTTATCCTCCTGTATCGTGTCTTAAGAAATCGTAATTGGCGAGGACGTCTATCGTTAATTGTCTTGTTTATGTTAATCGTTTATGTTCTACTGCAGGAGGCGGTGAAGAAGTCCACATCTTGGGTAATGCTTACGTCCCATTTAACACGTAAGAATATGGCTAATATCACAATGCGGTGACGACCTCTGTTATTATACTCAACTTTACAGTGACAAGAAAAGGCTTAAATTTTATTTTTGGCCTTACATAAGAGTGGACAGCAACAGCGGGAATATTGTGTTTCTTCTTCTTTTATTTTATATGTGGAAATTCGTAGCGGGAGTGAAAAAAAAAAGACAATTCTTTTTCATTTCCTTTTTTTTATTATCAAAATTCGTAACATCAACAGAATATATAAATTTCCATTTTATATTTTTACACTAGAGTTAAAAAAATAATCTATCTATCTCTATTTCAGCATATGTACTGTATTCAGTATATATATATATATATATATATATATATATATATATATATATATATATATATATATATATGTGTGTGTGTGTGTGTGTGTGTGTGTGTGTATATGTGTGCGACGCAGGGGGTAAACACATACAAGATTCACACTGCCAAGGTTCACTCAACTGGACAAAACAAACACAACCAATTTCCCCGAACCAGACTAACATAAATTGTCTCAGCTCGGCTCATGACGTCACTATAGATACTGCCCCTCCCTCTTTCTCTTCCTCCCAGTCTCTTAGAATAACTTAACTATGGAAGAAAGATACGAGGATTATCATTGAGAGAGTCAGTGGGTGTTGAAGCCTCCTGTAGTGTGTACTGTCGGGTCGGGTCGTGATATCCCTGTATAAATTCTCTTCTCTGGACGATGGCTTTGTGTCCACTTATCTTCAGAGGGAAGTAACTGAGGAAACTAAGAGCTGTGACGGGTTAGTGTGAGAGGGGCTGGGTTTTGTAAGAGCCTGGACACCTTATAGGGTATTATGGCTCTCATGTACTGGAGTGTGTGGGTGTGTGTGGGTGTGTGTGTGTATGTTAACCAGATAAACTATCACAATTGTATTACCCAGAATATTTATCATAACACACATGCTGAACACTGTCCCGACAAACACAGCCAAACTTATAACAAGGTATAACATAATGCTTTACCCTGGCCCTTTGTCCTCTGCTCTCGGCTAATCACATTTATATGACTCCAACACACTCATTCATCTTACTAGTCAGTTCTCGAGTTACTGTGATCACAATAACAATAAACCATGAAGCTTATCGGTCTTTTGGCTTAGATTAAAGCATAGTATATGTTCTATATCAGCTTAGATGCATGTGGTCTCAGCAGCTGGAGGTGCTTGGTTGCTCAATACGAAGCAATTTGTTACCATTATAATTTAAAATCCTTCTACTGCAGAGCGGTCAATGGTAAACGACCTTGAGCGCAGCCTTGATGAAGTACAGTAATGCTTTTATCCCGAGGGAGCAACTATAACGCTCAGCAACGATGATTTTACTTTGTCTGAATTCTGTGCAGTTTTTCATACTTGTGTGTCTCTCTCTCTCTCTCTCTCTCTCTCTCTCTCTCTCTCTCTCTCTCTCTCCTCGGACAGCCTGTTCTGTAGGGTGGGGGAGTCAGCGTGCTTGTATGATGTCACATGCAGTACTGATCAGGGTCGTCCATACCAGGAGGACCGTGAATGAGAAGACAGTTTTTAAGATGAGATTATTTCTTCCTCCTCCTCTCATATTTTCCCCGAATTACAAGTTTCGTCCATGAAAATAAAACGTGTTGTGGGTTGGTGCCTTACCAGAGTGAGGTATGGGTGACCATTAATCCCCCAAAGTTCATTATTAACCTGTCTACTTATATACGGCGACATTCATCTGTCACTCTGATAGCATTATACGAAGGTCGACAAGATATAAGCGTTTGGAGGGAGATGAAAGGGGCACATTTAAAAAGTATTAATGAATAATAATTTATATTGGGTGGTGAAGAGTGCGACATGTGTGTGTCTTCCTGTGCAGCAGGAGTTAGGTAGTTGTATATTAATAGATAGTGAGCAATGACAGTTCTGTTTGTCTAATTCATTATTGAACGAACGAACGAAACAACGAACGCACACACGATCTGGACATAACCGAACCCATTACACATTAAACAGCAACTTACATTTTTGCCGAAGAAACATTTTGTTTTCATTGAAATTATTTGATAAAAAATTAATTCATATATGGTCAAATTATTTTTTTCTAACAAGAAGAAGGAAACACATCATTTACTACAGTTACTTAATCAAACTACACAAAAACTAGGTTAGGTTAGGTTAGGTTAGGTTAGGTTAGGTTAGGTTAGGTTAGGTTAGGTTAGGTTAGGTTAGATTAGGTTAGGTTAGGTTAGGTTAGGTTAAGTTAGGTTAAAGATGATGTTATTTTTTATTACCAACACGACCATCCATATATGAAACAGTCTTTCTTATTTCCTCCAATCCACAGTTCTTTACACAGTCATCAGAATATGGAGAACATTTCAACATACTTAAAATATAGCATAAAATATTAAAACAAATAAAAAAAAACTCGATATAAGTCAGATATTCAGTATAAATCCCCAAAACATTTCCTCTTAAGACAAACTGCCTTGTTCCACCTCAGGTCGCTGGTCGGTATAAAAAGAGATGTTGTGTGTCGAAGGAGACAATCCCAACGCGGGGCGGACAATTCCCAACACTGGTGAATTATGCATGTGTGTGTGTGTGTGTGTGTGTGTGTGTGTGTGTGTGTGTGTGTGTGTGTTTACAAGCATCGGCTACATCATACATCACATATTCACATTAATTTTTACTGTCCGTTTCAATAACCTCGACCGTGAAAGGATGGTAAAACCTAGTACAGCTCAAGCCGATCGACCTCAAAAAATACTACTACTACTACTTCTACTACTAGCCTCCAGCCTCCCCCAATAGCCACACCTTCGCCACCATTTATTTACCTTAATATTAAATATCCTAATACATAAGAAGCTATCCTACTACTACTACTACTACAAATAATAATAATAATAATAATAATAATAATAATAATAATAATAATAATAATAATAATAATAATAATAATAATAATAATAATAATAATAATAATAATAATAATAATAATAATAATAATAATAATAACAAATGGTTCTCAACACCAGAGACATTTTACAAACACGAGTGTAAACCGAACAATTAAATGACCTTTGAACATTATGAAGACTCCCTCACTACAAGTAAACAGTATTTATTGACCCCCTGGGACATAAAGAGGGAGAGATGGGATCCGCGCCCTCAATGACTGAAGATGTGAGGTCCAGTGTCGCATGCTCACCATCTCTCCCTCCCTCCCTCCCTCTTGAAGGAATATAAGCTGCAGAAGGCGCAGAAGGTTGGGGTAAGCCGCTTTAGGGGAGGAGGGGGGCGCCTTATGGGGGAGACATGTCCTGTGGGGGCGAGGATTGGGGATGGTACAGGGTGGAGGGAGGGAGAGGAGGTTAGTGTTGTGTGGGATGGTAGGATAGTGGTGGGGGGGGGGAGTACGAGATGGATGGGATGGTACGGTGGGATGGTCAAGTAACAGGTGGTATTTATGTATGTATTTATGTATGTATGTATGTATGTATGTATGTATGTATGTATGTATGTTCCTGTGTTCAGTATTGCCAACTCAAGATACGACTCATATTTGACTCCATTATATTGTTTATTACAAAGAGCTAAACCAAATTTGCATACTAATATTACTGCACCACACACACACACACACACACACACACATACATACACACATACACACACACTTTAAATTGCTCATCATACACACTAACTTACAACATACGACATGCAATATACAATACACAGATGAATACACACTTAAAATACATCAATATACTTAAATTACACTAAATACACACCCACTGAACACACCCATACACAGCATCCACTCTTGATACATTCACGCACCTTACCTACCCACACACCATCCACAACACACCCACACACACACACACACACCACACATCCACACAACCACAATCAGCTGCTGTGGCATAAACAATTAAGTGAGACAGTACAGGCTCCTCACCTCTTGAACAAAGGAAATTTCAAGACATCGTTTTCCTAAAGCGTAATCTGCATTTAGATTATCCTTAATAAGTCGCCTAAGTATGGGCGTGATGCTGTTTAGTTAACGATAAAGTAGGAACCTTATCTCCTGGGGCACCGAGGTTATTAAACTCTTGATGTAAAGGAAAACTGTTGCCCTGACGAGTAGTTGAATAGGAAGATTTAAGAGGTCAGAAGACGTGTTTGGGGGGAGAGCAACTACCTCACTGTCCCACCCACGTCACACCTCACTCTCCCATGCACCCACATCACACCACACTCTCCCACACCACATTACACCGTACTCCCCCGCCCACATTTCACCGCAGTCTCCCACCTACATCACACCACACTCTCCCATGCACCCACATCACACTACACTCTCCCACGCACCCACATCACACCACACTCTCCCATGCACCCACATCACACCACACTCTCCCACGCACCCACATCCACACCCTCCTCCCCCATCATCACACCACACTCTCCCACACCACATCACACACACCCACACCACTCCCACACCACATCACACCACAGTATCTCTCATTCCCAAACCACATATAATCTTTCCACGTGTTCCATCCCTGAGAAATTGATGCCACACAAACACTGAGTTGTATGTAGTATTTCGTTACTGTCAGCTTCACGGGGAGGCTTTGTAGTCAGGTTCCATTTTACTTACGTGTGGCGTGTGTGTGTGTGTGTGTGTGTGTGTGTGTGTGTGTGTGTGTAATAATAATAATAATAACAATAAATGGTTTGTTAATAGAGTTGCAGCCGGTGGCTGAAAATATACAGACTTACGTTTGATTTAGACATAATGATATAATATGCATTGAATACATTTACAGGGCTGTACAGTACATAAATCAGGAGTTGTTTATTATTTTAACAATAGATGGGATGGTGCTGTTCTTATATCTATCGGTGCGGGCTCTTATGGGCTGAATTTTGTTGTGGTGGCGGACTGCGCGAGTTGGGTGGGGGGCTGCAGGTGGCAGGAGGTGGCAATGACGAGGGTGGTGCAATAGTCCACTGCCAAACCTTTCCAGTGCTTGGTGGTGGAGGTCACTGAGGGATGGCATTTCCAGGGTGGAGAGAGCGTTGGTGTAGCCGGAGTATTCTGCGCCGAGCATGATTCTGCAGGCCCTTTTCTGTACCTTCTCTAGCTGACGTTGTTGGGTGGAGTTGAGAGAAGACGACCAGGCTGGTGACGCATACGTTAGTTTGGGGAGAATAAAGGCGTTGTAGATGGTCCTCAGCTCTGGCGTGGGTGTCCCAAGTGACCTAAGTCTTCGTAGCATGTAGAGACGGTACGAGGCTGCCTTGACTGTGTTATTAACATGTGTGTGTGTGTGTGTGTGTTGATTCTGAGGTGCATGTGGCCCTTTACTATGTTGAGATTATTTCATAAATTTCTTCGTATACATTATAATTATTAAATTTATTATCGGTTCAATTATAAACATCATTAGTTCAACACAGTAATGCCATATCTATCATAATTGTTTTCAGTATCTTTGTAATTCTCGTAATTCTGTAGTGTGACTTTATTTAGAGATGTAATAACTTTAAGATTATTATTCAACTTGAAAGGAACAACACGACCATCAGAGAGCAGGTGGAAGCTGGCTGGCGTTCCCTGGGGTATCGCTGTATTATGTAGCTTGTTGAGATTGACCATAAAATATTCACTTACCATTTACTGCGTGTGTGAGTTATTGGTTTTGTTTCGTCAGTGTGTGTGCGTGTGTGTGTGTGTGTGTGGGTGTGTGTGTGTTTTAATATCTTATCTTGAAAAAAGTCTCCTCTGAGTTATAAAAATAATGCAGTGAGTAAATTTCAAGTATAATAACAAAGCGAATTAATGTTCTAGTTAACAGTTCACAGGTAAAGGTGTGCTACATGAAATTACCTGTCAAGCTCCGTTAAAATTCATTCCTATGTTTTCCGTCAAAATTCGAAATTTGTGTCACTGAACTATGACGTTGACCTTTGACATACATTATAATAATTAGGAGAATAAAAATACTACGCAACAATTAACTTCACCATTTGTTTTATCAGTATAGCTCTCTCTCTCTCTCTCTCTCTCTCTCTCTCTCTCTCTCTCTCTCTCGGATATATAGCCCTGATAGAAGCTCACCTTAGGGCTATGTTTTAGTAACAAACGACGAGGGTTATGTCACAGCTTCACCCCGGAATGATTATGTTCCGTGACCACCGCCTGCCTGTCTGACTACCACCACTATCTGCCACCACAACCACCACTACCTGCCACCACCGCCACTACCTGCCACCACCACCACTACCTGCCACCACCACCACCACTACTGCCACCACACCACCACTACCTGCCACCACCACTACCTGCCACCACCACCACCTGCCACCACCACCACCACTACCTGCCACCACCACCACCACTACCTGCCACCACCACCACCACTACCTGCCACCACCACCACCACTACCTGCACACCACCACCACCACCTACCACCACCACCACCACCTGCCACCACCACCACTCTACCTACCACCACTGCCTCTACCTACCACCACTGCCTCTACCCACCACCACCACTACCTGCCACCACCACCACTACCTGCCACCACCGCCACCTGCCTCCGCTACCCTCCCACCACCACTTGCACCACCAACATCGCTTATCCTCTTAACCTTCCACAGTCTCTTAGTCTGCCACTCTCGGTCTTCCCAAGTGGCCCTTCCCTTACTTCTTTACTCTTCCTATTCCCCTTATGCCCCCTGTTCTTCGCTTTTCACTCTCCGCCTCCCTCCTTCCCCCCCCTTGCAGTCTTCTGGCCTGTTCATCATCGCCCCCTTTCCCCCTTCCTTAGTGTAAACACTCATTTATTTTCTCTGCTTGTTGTTCTTTCTTTTGCTAGCCTTCCCCTCCCTCTTCGCATCCCTCCCTAGCTTGTCCTTCACCTCTGGCATTCCTTCTTCTCCCCTATCCCTCCCTTGCTCCTGGTCTTCCTTCCTTCCTTCCCTCTCCCTTACCTCCTGACCATCTCCCATAGTCTTACCCTGGGTTGCCCACCCCTCCCTCTTACCTTGATAAGCTTATGCGGTGCTAACTTCCCCAAAAAAAATAAAACACTCGCCGTCACATCACCTCTCACTAACCCACAAGTCACCCTCGTCACCCCCATTAGTATTTATTTATCTAATTTTCCTTTCTCTTCCATGGGTACGTCCAGAGACTATTAAAATTAAATATCTATGAACTAGAATATATAAGGTAGGCCGTAAAATGTTCCTATTAGTAATTTCAATAACTTACGTTGAATATATATAGGGACAGATATATTATATTTTTATATATTTGTCGAATAATATCCAACTCACACGCGTTCTGGGACACTGGCATAAAATGAAACGAGGTCACAGAGAATTCTCCCAATAAGAGGGATCCGCCAAAGGACTCATTTGTGTGGCATTTTCAGGTTGACCACAAACGTTAATGCAACGCCCTTTTACCGCCGACCAACTGGAATGAATTCGAACTTCTGTATGCATTGCCTTCACTATCTATTCATCGTGGATAGTCTGCGCTAAATGGATTGTTCACGGATGTTCCGACTCACTACGCCTCTGGATGGTGGACACGACTAATGGGGGGGTGTACGTGCGTGCGTGTGTGTGTTCGATATGAAAGTGTGTGTGTGTGTGTGTGTGTGTGTAAGCGTGTGCAGGAAGGAAGCTTTTGTTCGCCAGATGTTTTGCTGTTGTGGCCATGGAAAGGGCAAACGCTCTCTCTCTCTCTCTCTCTCTCTCTCTCTCTCTCTCTCTCTCTCTCTCTCTCTCACACACAAAGTCCTGTCGCCTTACCTGCCTCTTCATGAACCCAAAGATTCAGTAAGACATACCTGTGACACCTTCTCTCCGCCCTAATACCTGACACAACACACCTTCATCCACACTCGAGTCTTCAGTGGTAATTTTATTTGTGTTTTCGAGCCAGATAACCCACCCACCCAACCACCCAACCCAACCACCCAACCCACCCATCAGATAACTCGCCCCTCACCAACCACTGGGTAACTCTAAGCCATCTCCCCTGCCCCGCCCCCCCTGCCCTCCCCCACACACACAATGAAAATGTCCTTTGGGTTCGATAACTTGGTCCTCGCAATTTTTGAACCCATTGAGGTTCTGTGATGGGAGCCTGGGTAAGGTTCAATACTTTAATTGGGGATATTGTGAGTTTAGGAGTTCATGGGGGGTGGGGAAAGTGAGTGGAGTAGGGAGTGAGAAGGGGGGAGATGGGGGTTATCTGAGGAACATAAAGGAGAGTAATGAGGTCTGGGAACCTGTTTGCTCACTGAATACTACCAGTTCCCAAGAGACACCTGGAAGAGAGAGGGAGGGAGGAAGGAGGAAGGACGGTCAGAGGGGCAGGGAGAGTGGGGAGATTGCAGCCAGCAGGGAGGAGGGAGGAGGAGGGAGGAGGAAAGGATAAGGGAAGGGAGAAAGAAGAGAGATTGGGAGGAGGGAAGCGAAATAGAGGGGGAGACTGAAGAGAATGGGGGACAGGACAGAAGAAGAGGGGGAAAGGAGGAATGAGAGAAAAGAAGGTGAAAATCAATGTAACGTAAAAGAAAGGAGAGAGAGAGGGAGAGAGGTATGCAGTGTGTGTGTGTACTCAGCTGAGGCAACACGGCGAGTAAGAAAGTGTGCAGACTGGACTACTGAAGATATGTGTAGGTGTGGTGAGGGGGCGTATGAGGGTGAGGGGGCGTATGTGGATGAGGGAGTGGTGGCTAATGCGGGTGAGGGTGTGTGTAGGTAAGGTTAGTGTAGGTGATGGTAGTGTAGGTGAGGATAGTTTAGCGTTATGTGGCTATAGGGGTAGTGGGTGTATTTTAATTACAATGAAACTAATTACACCCGCTTTTAACATAATATATATATAAGGCTTCCCATTATCATTTCTATTCTATACTTCCAAATAATTTTACATAAATATATCATAGGATTGTTTCCCTTATACATTAATGAGTTTAAAATAAATTAGTCACGTTTCCTCTAACTTATCCTGCTTCAGTAATAACACCATTTAATTATTATTGTTATTGTTATTAGTATTGTAGTTTTTATTATTATTATTATTATTATTATTATTATTATTATTATTATTATTATTATTATTATTATTATTATTATCATTATTATTATTATCATTATTATTATTATTATTATTTTGTTTGCCAGTCCTTTTGTCCATCTATTTACCTATACCTGTCTATCTTTCCGTGTCAGTCTGCCTGTGTCCCAACCTGTCAGTCTCTCTGTCTTTTTTCACCTATTCACTTAATCCTTCCCTCACCTGTAATCCCTCGCCCCTCACTATTCCACTCAACCTTTATATTCCAGTCATCTTTATTTTCACCTCTTCCTAAATCCCTCAAATGTCTTTCCTTTATTCACACTTCTCTAATTACTTTAAGATGTTGGAGTTGTTTTTTCTGATCACGTCTTGGCCACCGACTTGTTGCGTTACTGTTTTTATTGTTATCTTTTGTTTCGGTTTTATCTAAATACGTCTGGGCTGTTTTGAGTCATTATTATTTTTTACTTACATATTCGTTTTAAAATGTCTTAACTTAACTCTCTCTCTCTCTCTCTCTCTCTCTCTCTCTCTGTCTCTCTCTCTCTCTCTCTCCCTCCTCTCTCTCTCTCCTCTCACACATTTTATTTTCCGCCCCCATGCCACCACCAGCAGGAGCCACCACCACCGGGGAGTCACCACCACCAGGGGCCGCCACCACCACCACGGGTCATCACCACCAGGGGAGCCACCACCACCAGGGAGCCACCACCGCACCAGGGGCCACCTGCAGGGGCCGCCACCACCACCAGGGGCCACCACCAGTCACCACCACCAGAGAATCCTGCCACCACCAGGGGCCACCACCACCAGGGCCGCCACCACCACACCAGGGCCGCCACCACCAGGGCCCGCCACCACAGGAGCCGCCACACACCAGGGCACCCCACCACCCCAGGGCCGCCACCACCAGGGGAGCCGCCACCACCACCAGGGAGCCACTACCACCACCAGGATCGAGGGAGCCACTATTCACACGTACAATTACACCGTTTCCTCGTTTATCGGGCCACAATTGTCCCTCTTAAGGCGGCTGTGAGGGTGTGTGTGTCGCGACGCTCACCGTAACACCGAGTTAGTGCGCTTTTACCCTGCCATCACCCTCCCTCCTCCCTAGGGGCCTCTGGCGGGTGGGTGCTGAGAGAGAGAGAGAGAGAGAGGACTGTTGTGTGTGAAAGCAGTCCTGACTTTTTCTCTCTCACGCACTCTTACTCAGGGCCTTCTCCTTTATCCTGGATTGCATCTCTCTCTCTCTCTCTCTCTCTTTCTCTCTCTCTCTCTCTTTCTCTCTCTCTTTCCTCGCCTTGAATTTTCATCATTCCTTCATGCCCACCTCCCATTATTCCGTCTTCCTTATTTTTGTCTGTCTGTCTCTTAATCATATTTAGTTTAAATTCCTCGGCAATTTCTCATTTTCTCACCTTATTTATCCTTTATCCCCTCATTCTTTTCCTCCACCTTCTCCCCTTCCTTCTTCTCCTTTTCGTCCTCGTTCTCTCCTCCCTTTTCTGTTTATTTTCTTCTTTATAATCACTATTTTTAATTATTCATCAATTCATTTATATTATTCCCTTACCCATCATCCCCTTCCCTCGAGACCCATCCCCTATCACTCTTTCCACCCCACCCCACTACCCATGACCCATTCCACCCTTCCCACGAGACAAAATCCCCCTCCCCAACACATCTCTCCCTTCTCTCGAGACTTATTTCCCCTTCCCCCAACCCACCTTATCTCTCCCCCGACCCATCCCATCCCATCTCCCCCCCCTCGATCCATCCCCCCTCGACCCACCCAAAACCCAACCCATCTCCTCCCCCGACCCATCTCCTCTCCTCCCCTAACCCATTTCCCTCAACCCATACACAACCACCCTAACTACCCATAACAAAAGGCAGCTAACTAGTAATGTGAGACTATCTACGTAGTTGTTCCTGAACCCTTTTTCGACTTTTTATATTTTGTGTCATGGATTTCAGGTGGAGTCTTCTAAACGATGCTGTCACGTTCCTGTAAACACACACACACACACACACACACACACACACACACACACACACACACACACACACACACACACACACACACACACACACACACAAAAAACACTTTTGAGTCTTTGAATTCAGAATCTGGCATCGTGATGAAAATAATTTTTTTTTATGGGAGGATTAAAGCGCGATAAAAATTTTCACAATAGAATGCGAAAAATCTGAATATTTTCTCCCTTTCGGATTTTTTTTTAATTTTATGAAATCTAGCAACGAAGATGATGATCAAAGTCTAGAGAGATGCAACTATATCCTCTCCTCAATCTGTTCTTTCTCTATTTTAGTTCATCATTCTTTATTTATCCCTTTCCTTCACAGTCTTCTCCTGCTCCTCCTCCTCCTCCTTCTCCACCTCCTCCTGGGTTCATCACAGTGACCTTGAATAACTACGGTGGTTTGAGGTGAGAACAAGTTATTAAGTAGTGATACTCTCTCTCACTTGCCTAGGTACCTCGCTCTAGGGTGATCTAAGAGAGAGTCTAGGTACCTATCTCTATGGTGATCTAAGAGAGTCTATGTACCTCGCTCTATGGTGATCTAAGCGATTAACAGCTTACAGTGATTTAAAGGAGTCTTAAAGATTCCTGAGTCCGAGAGATACCTTAAAAAACCCTCAAGAGTCTCAGAGTCTCGGTCACAGTTGGGTCAGGTTTAGCTCTCCCCCACCCTGAGGACATGTTCAACCAGGGACGTCCATCGTAGCTTGAGAGTGGCATTCAGAACCACCATATTTGAGTGACGTTTACCATGATGCACACGATACCATCCCTCCTAGCCTCCCCGTACCATACCCTACCCTACCTTAAGCAAGTCTCTCTCAACCTTAAAAACTAATAGAAAAAAAATTATACATAAAGAAAACAGGAGAATAAGTAGTGTTCCAGCTATACTTAAAGACTAAGGTGATGAATTATGTATACGACAGGATGATAGACAATGGACAAGATATACACGGCAATAAAACACGGTACGACATATGCTAAGAGTATAACAACACGATAGGTAAGGTACGATACTTACTTATAAGAGAACAACAACACGAGAAACGAAATACGATAGATACATAACCAGACGATAAACAAAATACGAGTTACCCTTCAAAGGTAAAAAAAAAAGTATAGAAAACGTACCGAGCAAAATTTGAGGAAAATTAACACCAAAACTATATAGAACGCAAATTAGGAATGAACTTAATGCGGCATCAAATTCGTTCTGGCAAACCAAAAACAGTGGATATCTTTTTGTGTGTGTGTGTGTTTTTCTCATTTTTACGGAGGTGTAATTTAATTTCCCGTTTTATAAAGGTTATTACTTTTTTTTTTACGAAAGGTCAAAGAGTGATAAGCAACAAAACACTGGATAGATATTTATATACAGGGGGTATATATACTGTATGCTCTTCCGCCTCCCTCCCTCCCTTACCCCTCCTTCTCCCTCTCCTGTTCTTCACCCTTACCCTCCTTCTCCCTCTCCTGTTCTTCACCCTCCCCTCCTTCTCCCTCTCCTGTTCTTCACCCTTACCCCTCCCCCTTTCTCTTCCTCTTCTCACCCTTACCCCTACCCCTTTCTCTTCCTCTCCTCTTCACCCTCACCCCTCCCCTTCCCTCTTCATCCCTTGCCCTTAAAAGAAATCAAGAGTTAATTAGCAACAGAACAATTAACAACAATAACATAAATCAGCTTATTGGGCAAAAAAAAAAATAATAATCAGGGTCACTAGTTCATAACATTAATAAAAATAACATTAAAAATTATCATGTACGAAAAAACTAAATAAGTGATCCATTAACAGAATTTATAATACATGAAAAAAAATACAAATTTGATTGGTTGAAACAATAATAATATTTAGTGTCTGATAATAAATGTAAATCAATTCACAACTAAAAATTACGATAAAAAATAATATTAAAAACTAGTTCATAAGACAAAAGTCCTCATCTTTCAACTGATTTCACGTGAGGTAGTTCAAAATAAACCCCTGGCTATATTAATACTAAATATTTTTTAATAATTTTCATAAAATATTAAACTGCCGCATCTGCATTGCACATTAATCTTAGCCATTAAATCCTGCAACATGCTCGTGCAACTTTAGTATTATTTTTCATTGCCTTCAACAGCACTCGCGTCAGAGGGCAATAATAAAGCAAGCTGTAGGTCGTGTGTGAGGGCAGAGGAGGGCTGTGTAGGGCCCCCCTCAGCCCTCTCATTGTACTGGGGCTAAGATAATGTCACTTTAGGCCCTCTCATTGTACTGGGGCTCAGGTAATGGCCACCTCCAGCCCTCTCATTGTACTGGGGCTCAGGTAATGGCTACCTCCAGCCCTCTCATTGTACTGGGGCTCAGGTAATGGCCACCTCCAGCCCTCTCATTGTACTGGGGCTCAGGTAATGGCCACCTCCAGCCCTCTCATTGTACTGGGGCTCAGGTAATGGCCACCTCCAGCCCTCTCATTGTACTGGAACTACAGTAAAGGCTGGTTTGAGCCCTCTCTAGCTCTCTCAGTACATTGGGACGAGAGTAAGGGCAGCGTAAAGCCCCTTGTAGCCCTCTTAGTGTACTGAAACTAGTAGCGAGTGTCGTAGGGCCTCTTGTACTGGATCCGTGTACTGTAGTCCTCTCAGAGTCCTTGGATGACCTGAGGATTGGGTGTAGGACATTCAGGACACGAGGACGGATTGGGGATTGTATCGGAACCATTCGCAGCCCTCTTCGGGTTCAGGGATGAATTGAGGGCTGTGTATAGGCC
The DNA here is from genome assembly GCF_018991925.1 of Homarus americanus. NCBI lineage: Eukaryota > Metazoa > Arthropoda > Malacostraca > Decapoda > Nephropidae > Homarus > Homarus americanus. The sequence goes on along the minus strand of NW_024734615.1, from coordinate 3,270,332 downwards.
TTCTGTAGCCCTCTCAGCCCTCAGATAGGGGTTGACATTGTGCAGGGAGGTCTCGTGTGTATGTATATATGTATGTGTTTGTGTGTGTCTGTGTGTATGTATCTATATAGAGTATATGTGTGTGTGTGTATGTATATGTGTCTGTGTGTGCTTCTGTCTCTCTGTATATTCATGAATGTAAACACACACACACACACACACACACACACACACACACACACACACACACACACACACACACACACACACATACACATTCCCGACAAGGAGATTATCACTCAGTGGAACCAAAGCTAAATCCAAGTCTCACCTAACCGAGAAACAATGAGGGCGAGGCATTCAGGTGAGAGGTGTCAGGTAATGCCTTTAACATGACACTCGTAGATAACCATTCGTGTCTCTTATGGTGAGTGGGGGAACCTTTATCAGTAATGAGGGGTAAGTGGGAACAGTGTGAGAGGTGTGAGAGGTGTGAGAAAAAAGTAAAAAATTTATGAGAAGATTGTCAGTAAAAATAAGAAAAGGTAACTAGAATTAACGAGGAAAGTGTAAAAATAAATAACGAGAAGTGTAACAAATAGCGAGAAGTGTGAGGAAAGAAGTAACCAAGTAAAAATGAAAGAGAAGGAAATCGAGATAAAATTGAACGAGAGAGAAAAGAAATTAACGAGATAGGAATGAACGATAACCAAACGTGAGCAAAAAATAACGGCATTAAACTTCATAAACAAATTATCTTGCAAAATAAAGAATGTAAAATTGAGGATGATATAGGAATAATGACTCCTCTTATATAATGACCTGTACCAGATACTTCTTATATAATGACCTGTACCACATACTTCTTATATAATGACCTGTACCACATGCTCTTATATAATGACATTGTACCACATACTTCTTATATAATGACCTGTACCACATACTTCTTATATAATGACCTGTACCACATACTCATACAATGACCTGTACCACATACTCATACAATGACCTGTACCACATACTCCTTTTACAATGACCTGTACCACATACTCATACAATGACCTGTACCACAAACTTTCACCGAGCATTTCGAATAACCACAGTTTATAGACGCTAAGATATAACGAGAAACTGTTTTAATGACAAGACTATTGGATCAGTATATAGGACACAGGTATAGCTTGGTAGATCCAGTGATGAAGAGAAGATTATGTATATACAGTATATATCTCGGGTATACATTACTACACACTACAATTCACTCGTTGATGCATTACGGTCCACGGATTACAAAACAAAGTCGAAAGGAAAAAAAAATCTTTCCTGTTTTTGAAAACCAGCTTGACCGACGGGGGGTGTGGGCTTAAAAAAACACGAGCCCTCAAAAAAGTGCATTTCGCTCGCCACAGATCAGATGAGAGACGACCTGCAACGTTTACCATGTCAAATGCTGCCTTGATCCCCGATGGGGAAAAATACTTTAACTCTGGGAAACGTTTAAATGTTCTGTGGACTTTAGTTCTGTTTTGACCCGATGAGAATATCTTGACATATAGATTTCGACGTAAAAATGTGATTTAAGTAAAGATTTGTAATGTACTCAGTGGAAAGGCGAAGGTGTACATATTTATTGATAACGTTGAGGTGTTAAATAACTTTAGCAGAAATGCAAAATTGTTCAGTTTCTTGGGGCCATAAACACATTATTCAAATGGTCAAATACATTCCTGTAAATATTTAATACAATGACACAATGTTTTTTATATAAATAACCACAGGAAAGATGATTTGAAATATCAATATTACATATAGCATTTTTTTATTTACTTGAATACAACGTTACTCTAGAATGTACTTAGTGAAGATGGACTTTGAAGTAACATTATCTATATGATGCTGCAGTATTACCTTATAGTTCAGCGGTTCACAAACTGTTTGAGTCATTACCTTAGTCTCAGATGGCTACCTTTATAATGACCCACCTCACCTGATTCAGTAATAACTACCTGACTCATAAACTGGGATCAGAATATTATTGGATGTATATTTACAGTTCAGTTTGTGTTCAGTTAGTGTTCACTTACAGCTCAGTTAGTGTTCAGTTAGTGTTCAGTTAGTGTTCAGTTTGTGTTCAGTTACAGCTCAGTTAGTGTTCAGTTACAGCTCAGTTAGTGTTCAGTTAGTGTTCAGTTAGTGTTTAGTTACAGTTCAGTTAGTGTTCAGTTACAGTTCAGTTAGTGTTCAGTTAGTGTTCAGTTAGTGTTCAGTTACAGTTCAGTTAGTGTTCAGTTAGTGTTCAGTTAAAGTTCAGTTAAAGTTCAGTTAGTGTTCAGTTACAGTTCAGTTAGTGTTCAGTTAGTGTTTGTTGAGTGTTCAGTTAGTGTTCAGTTACAGCTCAGTTAGTGTTCAGTTAGTGTTCAGTTAGTGTTTAGTTACAGTTCAGTTAGTGTTCAGTTACAGTTCAGTTAGTGTTCAGTTAGTGTTCAGTTAGTGTTCAGTTACAGTTCAGTTAGTGTTCAGTTAGTGTTCAGTTAAAGTTCAGTTAAAGTTCAGTTAGTGTTCAGTTAGTGTTCGATATAACCCAATGATGTAATTTATCCCTGATGTTGGAACCACTGCCTTAGGTAATAAAACTGACGGTAGCTCCTCGTTCACATATGATCAATGACGTCAAAATATTACTTTAACTCTTTATAATGAAGTAACACTAATATTAAACTTTAAGTCATCCAAACTAATAATAAAATAAAACGCATTTCTCAACACTCAATCGATGTTTAGCAAAATCCCACGTCAAATTTATATTCAAAGTCAACCAAATCTTCCAAATATGAATCTCCTCGTTCAAAGGAAGTTGATTCGTATCTTTTTTATATCTTTTATTCTCTATGATGCATTTTTTGTTATCTATACCTCCTCTCTTCGTCAGCCTCACAAGCACACGGAACGATAATAAACCAACCAACCCGACGATACTGAGAGAAGACCGAGGGGGACATTATTTACATATCAAGCGAATGGTGGCAGTGATACAGTACAATACACCAAATATCAACCTTCACTATATCTAATACTATCTGAATAAACACGGGTCCGGTTAGTAGCTAAGGACAAGAAAATCACACAGGTTCTCGATACTTGTAGGTTAAGCTCGTATATACTAGTAATTATATACAGGTGTACAGGTAGAATACTATGATTCATTAAAGGCTTAGGGTCTATGTACTGGATATGACGAGGATATCAGGGAGTATAAGTTATATTATATCTCAAGTAGAAATATAATCATGGAAAGGTTAAATTATAATGTAGCTTTGTGTGTGTGTGTGTGTGTGTGTGTGTGTATTGCATCATACTTACACATATACACACACAGATTCATATTTTCTTAGTGAAGGATAAATACTGTGGGAAATACATGTACATAAACGAGCAAACATACATAAAAACCACACACACACACACACACACACACACACACACACACTACACACACACACACACACACACACACACACACACACACACACACACACGTACGTATAATAACACTCATACATCATTCGGGGAATTATGAAATTTAACAGCCACAAGTATAAGGAAGAATCCCTCAATCATCCATCACTTTATTAACATATTAAGTATTTTAACCTAACCTATGTCTCACTCTTCAGTTGTGTCAAAATCATCTCCAGAATAACGCCAAAAATCTTATACTGCAAGGAAATAATTGAGTCGTGGAATTATCAAGGGAGATGAGAAAATTGTATGGGGGGAATGGGGGAATGGGGGTAGGGGGGATATGGGGGAGTGGGGGGGGGGGGTAGGGTAGCGGGAAGGGGTCGAACTAGTGTTCCTGAGAGGACAAGATATGACCACTGTATCCACTTGGCCGTCTCATACCCTTAAATACCTATTACTTTATAATTCTGAGATGAGGTTGAGAATTTCAGCCGACTTTTTGAATCATCAGAAGACTAGACACGCGAGGTTAGATTAGGTTAGGTTAGGTTAGGTTAGATTAGGTTAGGTTAGGTTAGATTAGATTAGGTTAGGTTAGGTTAGCATTAGGATGTCTAATCTTCAGGTGCTTCGAATATTTTTGTAATACGCTCATATCCTCTAAAGAAATTAGCATGCAGGTGTACACGTGTCAGGTGTGTAAGGGAGCATTAGATTGTTATTATATTGTTTCAGCGTTGTGACGTCACTGTTGTAGTTCAGTAAACAGCATGACATTACGGAATCACTTGTACGTCTCAGGGAGGATGTGGTGCTATTAATCTCTTCGATCTTCTCTCACTCTCCCTGACCTTCTCTCACTCTCCCTGACCTTCTCTCACTCTCCTTGACCTTCTCTCACTCTCCTTGACCTTCTCTCACTCTCCCTGACCTTCTCTCACTCTCCCTGACCTTCTCTCATTCTCCCTGACCTTCTCTCACTCTTCCTGACCTTAGCTCACTCCTCTCTAACACCTCACTCCACCTAACGCCCTCCTTTCCCTCTCCCTGATCATCTCCCTCCCTTCCTCTTCTCCCTATGCATCCTGATCTCTCCCCCTCCCTTCTCCCTCCCTGACTCGCCATACTCTCCCTGACCTCTCACATCACCTAGACTGAGGTTGTAAAGCCATCAACGACCAACCCAGGCGAAGTGTGTCTCATCCTGTCTCTCTCTCTCTCCCGTAACTCCTAAGACACTCTTCCTTGTCTCACTGTTACCTATGACTGTTTGTCTCTCACTACTATTTGAGACACCATGTTGTCTCTCACTATTTCCTACCCGAGCTTTTATTTTGTCTCTCACTATCAGCTAAGACTCTCTAAAGTACCTTATTTACTAAAACATGAGACTTTCTCTTTTTCCTCACTTTATATCATTCTCTTTCTTTCATTTCCTTCTCCCCTTCTTTCTCTTTATATCTCACTTCATCTCTCCTTGCTTCTGTCTCAACCACTAATTATTCTATATGCATAAATCACTATTGGCTTTTATATCAATAAATTTACAGCTGAAACATCAACAAACATCATTACTGTGCTTTTCCCTTTGATGTCACTTTGATACAACGGAAATGAACTAATATTAAAGACTTGATACTAATAAACAGAGAGTTACAAATGTTGATTCGCTTAGCTGAGACATAGGTGTTGAGGATGTGACTGACAATAGCTGCGTGAAGTATGAGGTGAGGAGACTTGTGACTCTTAGCTGCGTGAAGTATGAGGTGAGGAGACTTGTGACTCTTAGCTGCGTGAAGTGTGAGGTGAGGAGACTTGTGACTCTTTGCTGAGTGTAGTGTGAGGTGAGGAGACTTGTGACTCTTAGCTGCATGTAGTGTGAGGTGAGGAGATTTATGACTCGTAGCTGCGTGTAGTGTGAGGTGAGGAGACTTGTGACTCTTAGCTGCGTGTAGTGTGAGGTGAGGAGACTTGTGACTCTTAGCTGCGTATAGTGTGAGGTGAGGAGACTTGTGACTCTTAGCTGCGTGTAGGGAGCTTGGCTCTGCTGCGTGTAGTGTGAGGTGAGGAGACTCATAACTCTGACCTTTATCACATACCACCCTATACTGACGCGTGAGGGTCTGCCGAATGGAACATACAAATAACTATAACAAATAACTCAGCTGTTATAACAAGCGTCAGTGTATGTTGTACAGTTAATTTGTATGTATAATTTGTCATTTATTTTTGTTCCTCGCTATTAAGAACTTTTTGCTTCTCTACATCATCTTGGATATTAAGTCATTGTAGTGCTTCATCAGTAGCTAATGCTTCACGTTATGTTGAAGTGAGTGTGTTGTTTTTTTTTAGTTATCCACACGTAGTAGACTCTCCCAGCTGGCCATGGCTCACACGGTACACTCACAGCTGGTCATGGCTCACACGGTACACTCACAGCTGGTCATGGCTCACACGGTACACTCACAGCTGGTCATGGCTCACACGGTACACTCAGCTGGTCATGGCTCACACAGTACACTCACAGCTGGTCATGGCTCACACGGTACACTCACAGCTGGTGCTCACACACTCACAGCTGGCCATGGCTCACACAGTACACTCACATCTGGTATGGCTCACACAGTACCTCACAGCTGGCCATTGCTCACACAGTACACTCACAGCCATGGCTCACACAGTACACTCACAGCTGGCCATGGCTCACACAGTACACTCACAACTGGCCATGGCTCACAGTACACTCACAGCTGGCCATTGCTCACACAGTACACTCACAGCTGGCCATTGCTCACACAGTACACTCACAGCTGGTCATGGCTCACAGTACACTCACAGCTGGCCATGGCTCACACGGTACACTCACAACTGGCCATGGCTCACACGGTACACTCACAGCTGGTCATGGCTCACACAGTACACTCACAACTGGCCATGGCTCACACGGTACACTCACAACTGGCCATGGCTCACAGTGCACTCACAGCTGGTATGGCTCACACAGTACACTCACTGGTCATGGCTCACGGTACCTCACAACTGGTCATGGCTCACGGTACACTCACAGCTGGTCATGGCTCACACGGTACACTCACAACGGCCATGGCTCCACGGTACACTCACAGCTGGTCATGGCTCACACAGTACCTCACAACTGGTCATGGCTCACACGGTACACTCACAACTGGCCATGGCTCACACGGTACACTCACAACTGGCCATGGCTCACACGGTACACTCACAACTGGCCATGGCTCACACAGTACACTCCTGGCTGGTCATGGCTCACACGGTACACTCTCAACTGGCCATGGCTCACAGTACACTCACAGCTGGTCATGGCTCACACGCACTCACAGCTGGTCATGGCTCACACGGTACACTCACAACTGGCCATGGCTCACACAGTACACTCACAGCTGGTCATGGCTCACACGTACACTCTCAACTGGCCATGGCTCACACGGTACACTCACAGCTGGCCATGGCTCACACGACTCACAGCTGGTCATGGCTCACAGTACACTCACAACTGGTCATGGCTCACACGGTACACTCACAACTGGCCATGGCTCACACGGTACACTCACAACTGGCCATGGCTCACACTAATGCCATGGCTCACACAGCTCCAGCTGGTCATGGCACCTGGCTCACACGACACTCCAACTGGCCATGGCTCACACAGTACCTCACAACTGGCCACCACACGGTACACTCACAACGGCCATGGCTCACACTATCACAACTGGCCATGGCTACACGGTACGCCCAGTACACTCCAGCGGTCGCGCTCACGGTACACTCTCAACTGGCCATGGCTCACGTCAGCATTATATAAACTCCTCGTTATGGTTATGGTTATAATTTCCTGTTTGTTTTATGGTTTTTATTTTATTCCCGAATGTTTGTACTTTTTATGACAAGGGATAAACATTTACTTTTTATTTTGGATCTATGATGAAATAAATTGTCTTTACTGTGTATAAACTCGCTCACAGGTTGTCTTAATGATGGTGAACGTAATAACTGAAGCGTTCACAGATAAATATTTATTAGAAAGTACGTTTTATCTGCCACCAACAGCAGAGCCTTTGGTGTTTATTTGATCTTTGTAACTTCTCCATCTTATCAACAAAAGGAAACATGAATCTTCCTCTCACAAGGACAAATAGCGTCTATGGTCGACTTATTTATACCGTAATGGTGAACCAGGGATGCTGGGGTCTAACCCTTGTGTAGCTTATCCAGACTCTGAACTATCACTAGCACACTGTTTATGGTTTGGTGGCATCGTGTAGTTAAAGGTACATAGTAAAGACAATTCAAATATTGAGACAAATTACTAAGAGTAGAGCGATTTTTCACTCCCAGCATCGTAAATAAGGTGAGGCGCTAACCAAGGCAGGTGGGCAGAGAGAGAGAGAGAGAGAGAGAGAGAGAGACACACACACACAGTATATCGGTGTTCAACATGATATTTCAGAAAAGTCCTATATTTCCTGAATATATTTTACATTGCAAATATATGAGTGTTTCTCTTTTCACAAATTACGTATTTTCGCTATTTTCAGCACCATATGGTCCATAATTCTCCTTTCCGCGTATTGCCGTCCTGCCATTATTTCACGCCACAGATGTGCGGAACTACACAGCCCGCACAAACATGAGGTCCATCAAACCCCCATAAAGCGAAGAACTAACCAATAACTTACTGACACTACACTACTGTTGAACTCCTCTCACACTGTTCTCACTTTTTTAACTGCTCTTATATATTGATACTTAAGGGATATTACTGTACAAACGCTTTGAAAACTATCTGTAAACTCTCTCTCATTTCCGTTTAGCATATGCAGTCAACCTATCACTTAACTGCTATAGGCATCACAAGAATTTGATAAATCTCCCACTAACAAAATTCCATTTGGTTTCCATCGACTGGTATAACCTGACGAGCTGGATCACCTTTCACTAACTAACTGACACTTAAAGTCGTCAGTGTGTGTCATTTAGTTACGTCTGCCTATTGTAATATTTATCCTTGACCATTGAAACGTCAAACTAAGTAATTCATTTACAGGTAACATTATAAGACCTGACATTTACTGGTAAAATCACACCGTTCTATCTTCATCAACGTTTCTCTTCTTTCGGAAATTGTAAGAATAAAAAAAAAAATTATTTTGTTCATTAGTAGTAAGCTTTCTTCATGCTCCTAAGACCTGGCTTACTGCCGACTCAAAAAACATCTGTCAGTCCATCCATTAAGGAGGCTCAGGTCCTTGTGTGATCATTGGGTTTCTCGATAATCTGGCAGGTATGTGTAAATCCAACACTCTCTTCTCTCCCCTGTTTCAAATTGGTGGCCGATGCATTGTCAGTTGTTTTATATAAAGAAAGAACGAATAATTGTGAATCCAAAATCGATCACAAAATTCACTGACGGACACAAACTCGAATTTTTCTTAATATTGCGGGATTAATTTATGGTACAATTATATTACTTTAAGGTAGGTTAAGGGTACTGTAGGTTAGGTTAGGTTAGATTAACTTGGGGCTGGTTAAGTTACAGTATGACAGGTTACGTAACAAAAAACTGAAACCAGGTCTTGTAGGCTTGTTGGTCTAATGGCTTCGGCACTGCACCTGACTACCTTCACTTCCTCAACTGGTAGTGAAGGTAGTCGAATGGTCTGGGAGTGCTTCGGGGCGTGAACCAATGTCTCCTGGGAAAAGAAGCGAACACTGTATCCACTCAGCAATCAGCAACCAAAACAATCAACTTTACTCCGAGTCAGTTGTAAGCTGAGCAGAAGGACAGCACCAACGTTATTGTGAGAGGGCGAACAATATTACCTGCTAGTGATGACGGTATCATAATATAACTGACACACGGAAGAGGAGGTAAATAGGTAATTGGAAAAAAAAAATGGGAGATAGATGGTAAAATAGACGAAGGAAGTAGATGGTTGGTTGAAGTTGTAGAAAGAAAGTAGATGGGAAGTAGATGAGAAAATAGGTAGGACGTAGTTGATGAAGTTAGATCAGAAAGCAGGTGAAAAGTAGATGACAACGGATGAAGTAAGTAGGTGAGGAGTAGATGATGGAGGTGAGAGAGTAGGTGGGAAGTAGATATTGAAGAGCACAGTAGGAAAGGAGAAGACAATGAAAGTAACTAGTTGTAGAAACAGGTAGATGTAGGTACGAGTATATGAATGGACAGGCAGGTAGAAGGAAAGCAGACGAAGCAATAGGAGGGGGGAGTGGGAGGGAGGGAGGGAGGGATGATGGATTGAAGGAGGGCAGGAGGGAGGAACGAGGGACAGAAATAGGAGGAGAGGGTGAGGGAGGGAGGGAGGTGAGCCAACAAAGAGGAGTTTATTGTCTGCACCCTAAATATTTAATGTGGGTGAGACGCTCTATCTCTCCCTCACCATACGGCCCTCACATACACGCTTTTTGGGGAGATAACCACTCTTGTGACCTCCAATGGATGAGTGTTGAATATCACTCTTTTGACGTTGATAGCTCGTGTAAGAAGAGGATTTCTAAAATCAATACAGAACAAAGTTATTCCTAGAGTGGGAAATATGCCCTGAGCCGGATAACCGAGGAAGTATGGACAAATCCCAATGTGTGGTTTTTGGAATGGAGGAAAATATAGGGGAAGGTGGGAACAAGGGAAGGGTAGGGATTGGGGATGGGGTGGATGGGTAGGATGGGGTGGATGGGTAGGATGGGTAGGATGGGGTGGATGGGTAGGATGGGTGGATGGGGTGGATGGGTAGGATGGGGTGGATGGGGTGGATGGGTAGGATGGGGATGGGGAGGTTAGAGATTGGGGAATGGATGAATACATACTGAATGAGTATTACTGTAACACTGTCACTGTGAGTCGGCAACACTCCCTCCAAGAATAACCCCACGCTTGCTGTTAGTGCATATGTAAGTAGTTTGATTTATGGTCCAATTTAGCCATGAAACGTAACTGAAGTTTATGGTTTTGTTGCTATAAATTTATTTTCTGAGACCGAAACAAAACAAAAACCATCACATGAAAATAACAAACTTGAAAGAACTTATTCACAAATGTTGTAAATGACAAAAGTTAATTTTACTGGCCATATATGAGAGGTCAACACTGAAGAGAACTAGTTTAAGTTTATGGTGAAATTAAGTTGCCATTACACGAACATCGGTCCTTTTAATGTTTACACTTGAGATATATAGTCAACAGAATCAACTCATGTCATAAAGAACAATTGTGATTGAGTTCTCTTTTGTGAGGTATTTTTTCAGGTTGATGGTTTGTTGTGGTTTTTGGTCAGTGCTCAGAAGGACCTCTCGTCATGGGGTCTTTGAGTTCCACACTTACACAATGAGTTAGATTAAGTTTAGTATATAGTGAAGGGCTGATAGGCTGTTACTGTTATAATTACGGTGCTTATAAAAGTTCGAGTAGACTAAAGAATTACACTTGTATGACCATAACGCTCTAATACACATAACCTCGATATACCAAAGGGCGGTGTACGCCTCCTAACCAAACTATTACAGTACAGCGACGATTTATGCTCTCAATAACTGCCAATACATATGAAATTATCTCCAAGAAATACTCTACATTTCTCCTCCGTTTCCATCTCTCTGTATCTCATATTCTCCTTCTCTTCTCTCTTAAGATCCAACGAGATTTATTTGATTTGAATTTTTATTTTTTTTAATGTCTAGTGCAGGAAGAAAGTTAGAGTACATACTTAAAATTTTTTGTTGTTGAAGTGAATTTTGAAATCAACAATCTTTCTCTCACTCATTTTATTCTTGTCAATCTCTCATTTATTTCACAAAGTTTACCCCTCACAATATATCTTCTTCTAACCTTTTCATTAAAAAGTGAATCAATAGCATGATTACCGAGGTGACATTCAGTACGTCAGCATAATTTTTCTCTCTCTCTCTCTCTCTCTCTCTCTCTCTCTCTCTCTCTCTCTCTCTCTAAGGTCACACTGAAGACTTGGTTTGGTCATTATCCTCTCTCTCTCTCTCTCTCAGGTCACACTGAAGACTTGGTTTGGTCATTATCCTCTCTCTCTCTCTCTCTCTCTCTCTCTCTCTCTCTCTCTCTCTCTCTCTCTCTCTCTCTCTCTCTCTCTCTCTAAGGTCACACTGAAGACTTGGTTTGGTCATTATCCTCTCTCTCTCTCTCTCTCTCTCTCTCTCTCTCTCTCTCTCTCTCTCAGGTCACACTGAAGACTTGGTTTGGTCATTATCCCTCTCTCTCTCTCTCTCTCTCTCTCTCTCTCTCTCTCTCTCTCTCTCTCTCTCTCTCTCTCTCCCTCCAGGCCGTACCTCACGTTAATCAGTCATATATGTTACCCAAGTTAACTTTTTTTTCTTCTCTTGTCTTACTGTTCACTTCTGCTTGTCATGATTCAATTTCCTCTCCATTGTACTTTAGTATCTATGTCCTTCTCTCAGGTGTCTGGCCAGGTGATGTTTTTTGCTAATTATACTGTAGACTTTTATTGTTGTTTCTTATGGAGATAATTTTTGTCTATTACTTGGTCAGGAAGTTTGACACCATCATTCGTTATTGTGTTTATCGGTTAGGTCTATATTTTATTATTGTTATTATTGATACTACCATTGCTATTGCTCTTTTATTCATTTTTACCATTGTTGTTATTATTAGTATTGTTATTTTTCATTATTTTTGTCAATGTAATTTATTTTACTATTATTTCTATCATCATGAATACCGGGATTATTAATATTATTGTCTCAACACACTGCTTGATAACTGACAGTCGTAGCCAAGTACCCCGACCACCCTACCTAGCTAAGCTCTAATATCAGCAATGTCACTTCCGAAAGTAGTCACTTCACGACGGATTGACGGTCTGGAAGGGACTTGAACGACGAGCAGCGGCTAGGGTAGACATCATTGTATAACACCCCTAGAACATAGCATCATTTTCCTTCACCAAATGTTTGACTTCTCCCAAAACACTTCCCTGTGCAGGTATAAAGAAGGCACAGAGACAATAGAGACCACGATGAGCCACCCATCCTAACCTACTCATCTGTAGCTCAAGGTCCCACGCCCACCACTGTAGACCTAGGTGGGTTAGGTCGACCCCCACACACGGGTCTCAAAAAGCTTTTAATCTAATTTCCGTCACGGCGTTGTGGAATTAAAACAACCTGATGAAGCCTAGCTAGACCTGTAATGATCTGCACTGCTGTTGTACAAAAAGGAAAACAGTAAAGTAGTAATGACTTTGAGCCATCCTCCTTACTCTTAAGGTTACGTCTCCTCTCGTGCGTTCTTTATCCGCCCGCGAGCAGCGTTACTAGCTACCCCCTGATCCATCTGCCCACACACTACACGTAGGAAGGTCTCCCCACCCCACCACCACCACCACCACCCACTAAACAACCCGACAGGAACTCACGTGATTTGCAATACCTGGAGGCAATTGCAATAGAGGAGTACTGTTTCCTTCTAATGACGTCGCAGCAACTCACCTGTGGAAGTAAACAAGATGGTACATTAGTTTAACAATATAAGAGGTTGGTTTCCCTATCTACTAAACACTTCATTATGTGGATATGTAACACACACCTATTCTCTCACACTCTATTTGATAAACAGCGTTGATCCTTATACCACCACAAGAAGGATTCGTACAACAGGTCTTGGGGAAGGTAAAAGCGATGCTGCCGTTCATAAACAAACACTCCTCAAAGGGCAGAATAGCGTAAATGAGAGCGAGTGAATATTTCCATTTGTAGACGGACATGCAAATAATTAATCGATGTGTAGACCCGATTTCAGAACGATAGAACAGTGTCATTTGATCAATTGGAATATTTTAATCTTACAGGGAACATCATGGAATGTGTAGACGGCAGCTTACCTCAGGGTTTACTAAGGATACGGCAGAGGTTAGTTTGGTTATACATATTAGGTAATTAATGGGTGGGTAGTGTGTGTTGTTGATGCGGTAGTGTCTGTCACTTCTGACTTAGCCCGCGATGAGTCTCGGTTAAGATCAGGGAAAGGGGGAGGAAGGAGGATTTGAGGGAAAAGGGAGAGGGAGGTATCGAGGGGAGAGGGAGGTATCGAGGAGAGAGGAGGTATCGAGGAGGTATCGAGGGAAGGAGGTGGTATCGAAGGGGAAGGGAGGTATCGAAGGGGAAGGGAGGTATCGAGGGGAAGGGAGATTATCGAGGGAAGGAAGGTATCGAGGAGGAGGGAGGTATCGAGGGAAGGGAGGTATCAGAAAGGAGAGGAGGTATCGAGAAGGGAGGTATCGAGGGAAGGGAGGTATGGGGAAGGAGTTATGAGAGAGAGAGGGGTATCGAGGAGATATCGAGGAGAGAGGAGGTATCGAGGGGAAGGGAGGTATCGAGGAGAGAGGGAGATCTAAATGTCTGTTTGTATGCTTACCTCTCAATTCCTTTATTTTTTTCCTTTCAATAAACCTTCTATGGAGTCCCACAGGACCTCAACAACAACCGCTAGACTTATCACGAAGTCATGTGTACAGCGGACAGGAGACGTAATGAAGATGTACCAGACACAATGTAATTTTAACCTTGACTTTTATATGGCACCTCAAGGGTACACAGGTGATAGGTGGAGTGTAAGGGTGAGATTATAGTCTGACCACTTGCCAGCGCTAGTGTCTCCTTCCTTCCTTCCTTCCTTCCTTCCTTCCTTCCTTCCTTCCTTCCTTCCTTCCTTCCTCCTTCTATATATATATCATTTTATTCTGTCTGTCTTTTTCTCTGTCTTTCCATTCAATCAACCACAAACCGAACATCAACACAACCTCAATAACCACACATCCTCAGCCAACCACACATCCTCAGCCAACCCATCCTCAACCACACATCCTCAGTCGACCACATCCTCAGCCAACCACACATCCTCAGCGACCACACATCCTCAGTCAACCACATCCTCAGCCAACCACACATCCTCAGCCAACCACACATCCTCAACCAACCACACATCCTCAGCCAACCACACATCCTCAATCACACACATCCTCAACCACACATCCTCAGCCAACCACACATCCTCAGTCAACCACACATCCTCAGTCAACCACACATCCTCAGTCAACCACATCCTCAGCCAACCACACATCCTCAGCCAACCACACATCCTCAACCAACCACACATCCTCAGCCAACCACACATCCTCAATCAACCACACATCCTCAACCAACCACACATCCTCAGCCAACCACACATCCTCAGTCAACCACCTCCTCAGCCAACCACAAATCCTCAGCCAACCACACATCCTCAGTCCAACCACATCCTCAGCCAACCGCATCCTCAGCCAACCACATCCTCAGCCAACCACACATCCTCAGCCAACCACACATCCTCACCAACGACACATCCTCAGCCAACCAAACATCCTCAACCAACGGCATCCTCAAAACACACATCCTCAGCCAACCACACATCCTCAGTCAACCACACATCCTCAACCAACCACACATCTCAGCCAACCACACATCCTCAGTCAACCACACCTCCTCAGCCAACCACAAATCCTCAACCACCACATCCTCAGTCAACCACATCCTCAGCCAACCACACATCCTCCAGTCAACCATCCTCAGCCAACCACACATCCTCAGCAACCACACATCCTCAGCCAACCCATCCTCAGCCAACCACACACACTCAGCCAACCACATCCTCAACCAACGACACATCCTCAGCCAACCAAACATCCTCAACCAACATCCTCAGCCAACCACACATCCTCAGCCAACCACACACACCCTGAGAGGAGATGGAGTAAAGTCACTGGAACGATCCCTAAGAGAGAGACGAATGGGGGGTGGACTGATAACATGGGGGGCAGGGTTAGAGGATGGTGAGAGGGTAGGAGGAACAGGAGAGGTAGAGGGGTGCTGGCTCCCTTCATCCCCCCTCCCCCCCCCCCTTCCTTGTGTGGTAGCGGTGATGCCGAGGTGTGTGTGTGTGTGTGTGTTGTGATGAGGATTTCAGTATCTGTATGTCAATTAATAGCACTATCGGTAACTAGGTTTGACACGTATACACAGAGTAACATGGACGAGGAAGCGTGTGGTCCATTCATCACCACGAGGCTCTGGTTATGTTGTTTGTCTTCACTGTTGTACCACGACACCACGACATATACACGATACCACGACACCACACAACACCACATGACACCGACACCACATGACACAAGGAACCATACATAAACATACCACAAGACATATACGACACGACACAAATTTAGTAAGTCTTAATGCAAACACTATTTAATCTACAACTGTATTTTACACATTTACCCATGATCTAACCGCAACCAAACCACGTTACCTTGAAGCCAATAATAACCACGTTTCAACATCAACTTACACGGTAACAACGCCGTTCAATGAGCTGCTTTAACACCGCAGACACGACGCAGAGGCTTTTAAGTTGATTTAGTGCCGGGAACACAGCCATATGGGCCCCTGGCACTGTTTACCTCCAGCTGATGTTCCTGCAAATTGTCAACAATCTCGTCCGGTGACGTTTATGGCTTCAACTGATGGCGCTGTACCCGACTCCCTCTTATCCTTGCCCCACGGCGTCACCCTCCTTCAGGATACTGTTAAGGGGCACTGTAACATCATATACACTCTAAGGATAACATGATGGACACTGTAACCATATACACTGTAAGAATAACAAGATGGACACTGTAACACAATATACACTGTAAGGATAACATGGCATGGCGGATACTATGATCCATATATACTGTAAGAAAAACACGATGGACACTGACACTATACATACAGTGACAGTAACTCTACGACCATTGTAACACCACGCATAGATTTTCAGAGGACACCATCACTATAATGTCATCATTAGGATCATCACGACCGATAAAATGACCAGAAGTTTGAAGGTTTATCCACGGTAAATATATTGAGAGTATTATAGCCGCCTCAAGAGCTGGGTAATATAGTGATGTCTTAAACGTCAAGCAGTAGTTTGGTAGAAGCAGCAGCAACAGTAATAACAGTAGTAGCAGCAGTACCAGCAACAATAACAGTAGCAGTAACAACAACAGCAATAACAGTAATAACAACAGCAATAACAGTAGCAGTAACAGCAATAACAGTAACAGCAGCCCCACATCACCGTGCCCTATTCCACGGCTGGCACACGTTCCTCTAACATGTCAACACTGACCTCGATGGCGCAGATCTGTTCCTCCTCTGGCTGATTGTGGTAAATATTGGGATTTGTATAAGCAAAGGAGAAGCGCAGGTCACGGCTCGGGGATGCGTTTACCTCACTATAGGTTTGCCTAACAACGTCCACAACACGAGAAATACTACATGCTTTACAAGGGGGACTAGGAGGTGAGGAATTGGGGTGGGGACTAGGGGAGGGGATGGGGGACTAGGGGTGAGGGGATGGGGGACTAGGGAGTGGTGGGGGGGGACTACTAGCTAATGTTTATCTAAAATAGAGAGTGTGAGTGTGGTTCTTCATCAAATTGTCGTAATTTTAACCATTGTGAAGCAGCATCAGATTAGAATAGGCGGAGTAAAGGTGTTTTGTTAATGATGATAGTGAGGAAGGTTATAACTTCAAACTACTGAGACTAAAATCCAGGCGGGAATCAAAACCGTGACCATTTGCTTACGAGGTGACCATTCTATTAACTCAACTACAGAAACCACACATCACATTAAAACATTTGAGCGCACACACACACACACACACACACACATACAGTAAATCAGTCGATAAATGCATAGTTACAGTCATTAAGGATCACATCAAAATAAAAACAAAATTAACAAGTAAATTCTAGGGACTGAACATTAATCTCACTCTCACATCACCAGTATAATATAGAGAGCGAACACTGCTTGCAAATATTGTCATCTGATTATATAACTATGATGCTGATTTTTATTTTTATTACAACTGTTATTATCATGATTACTATTATAATTAATGTTAAAATAGCTGAAGAACACAGAAGACGCCCATATCTTACAGAGTCTTTATCATTAATACAAACAAGTGTTCCTGTATACCGTCCCCTCACGTGTACGTCTCTCCTGTACACCGTCCCCTCACGTGTACGTCTCTCCTGTACACCGTCCCCTCACGTGTACGTCTCTCCTGTACACCGTCCCCTCACGTGTACGTCTCTCCTGTACACCGTCCCCTCACGTGTACGTCTCTCTTCCCTTTAGCGCCGCACACCACAAGAGCGGTATATGGGTGGAGACGGTAAAGAACAGAGTAACACAAATTTAGATAATATCCTTAAAGCTGAAGTCATCCCAACAAAGCTGCATCACGAGCCCCACGTAATGCGAGTCTGGGCTGACAGTGTAGTCGCATGCAGGCATATTTTTGCGTTTCATGGGTTTTATTGCAGATGTACACGCAAGGGAGGAGCCAGCGACCGTAATCTTGTGTTGTAGCCTGTTTTTACATTAACATCCACGTAAATTCGTCTGAAAATAGAAGATAGTTGGCTGTGAGTCCTCGATCGTGGATTCCTTACGCCAACAGGCAAACATCTGGTGGAAATTATCCTTCCAGGATGTCCTGGGGGAGGAGGGGGGCGTGGCTTCAGGTGAACACCAGAAATGTGCCATGTCGGAGACAGTGTGCTGTGACTCACAGGTCGAGGCGTTCACTACTACGTGGTCTGACTACACGAGTCTGTCTGATTGTGTGTGTGTGTGTGTGTGTCTGTATGTCGGTCCATTTCCGTGGGAACGGCTGTAAAGATGAGTAAGACGCTGATCTGAAGACTATCAGAAAAATCAAGAAGATTTCTCCTATTTGTATCGATCATAAAAGTTGTAAAAGTTTATTTAATATATATTATATATATATATATTAATATATATATATATATATATATATATATATATATATATATATATATATATATATATATATATATATATATATATATATAATATATATATATATATATAATCATGCTTAACTTCCATTACGGAATTGAACCTGGTCCCCGGCATGGGACACATGATCGTTACCACTGAGCTACCCAGTGCTTAAAAGATCTGGCTAACATTATATGGATATGCGCGTGTTTGTGAACTGTTCAATGATATATATATATATATATATATATATATATATATATATATATATATATATATATATATATATATATATATATATATATATATATGTATGTATGTGTGTATAGTGTGTGTTATGTGTGTGTGTAGATTGAACACAAACAAAACAAGGACAAAGAAACAAGACATCAGTGATATAATTGATCAAAGTGAAAACAGTGAAAGGTGGTCCCATGGGCATGACTTCCCGTTCGGGACAGCATGGATGCAACACACTGTATGCTAAGCCTTCGGTACACAAGGAGACACTCAACCGCATTTACTTCCCCAAGCTGTAAACTTAGGTACCCATTTACATGTGGGTGAACTGAGAGCGCCCGGGAATCTAACTACCGACCCCTGAAAAGGCGAGTGCTGTAGCCACTCTACCACCTATGGGAACCCACTTTCACTTTCATTATTAAGTAACCAAACATAATTAACCAATTTATGCTACGTTCAATGATAGAGAAATGTTTGATGAAATTAATTGAGAATAAATGTGTTATAAGAAACACTTCATACACATGACATCAAAAGTTGACAAAGGATGTGTAATAACTGGAGTGGCCTTCTCTCGCCTGGCGCGCTTGACGTCATCATATGGCTTAACCTTTCACTCCTGGAGCAGAGCATCACCCAGAGTCTGTGTTGTGGATGTGACTTTCCTGCCACTCCTGGATAAGGTGTCCCAAACATTTCCTACCGGTCCATTGTTGCAGTTCACTCCTCCTCCAGGAAGTCCACTGACACCTGAGCCGCGAGTGGATTAACACTGTCTTGCACCAGACGAACCCATCACCTATTACACCCCCAAAAGGCCTGACAGTATGTGTCAGTATCTCGTTATGATACGTCTGGGCTGCCGAGTGTGCCTTCGGCAATCACGCGGAGGTCCGTCCATTCAGACACCGGCCGCACCATGACAGAGCCTCCACTCAGGCAGTCAGTATCAACAATAGTTACGCCAGCGAGCCTCTCTCCCTCACGTCTCCACACCCTCACACGTCTCTAGTTTGTTGGTACTATAAATTAACTCTTCTGTGAACAGTACTAGTCATCCATGACGCACCTGATAATTTTGATGTAAATAAATATCTCTCCCCAGGCTGTACTTTGACCTGTGGTCAAAACAGGGCCCGCGGAGGTCGTCTGGCTCTTAAACCATTTAATGAAGACGATTTATCACTCTGGCCTGGTAGTTGCACGCCAGTAACCATGCAAAAACAAATTCCAAGTGAACGATCTGTACTCTGGTGATCTGGTCTGGCCGGTTGATGAGTTAGCGGTGTGACCCTGGTCAGCCGGTGCATAAACTGTTCTCCAGGTACCTCCTCCACGGCCGAGTGATGACACTTAAGAGACACATCAAACCTTCCGGCCGCCGTTTACTTACTGTCACTGTCCTCCAGCAGCTCTTGACCCCAGCTTGGTGTACACGTGGTTCACATCACCAATTAACATCAAGAGACATCGAGGAACCATATAGACAAAGATCGTCATGCCGACCTCAGGGTGGGGTAGCTGCTGCTGCTGCCAGAACATGAGCTACAACTCTTGTACAGTGGTGGTGAGGCTGAGGGGCGCCCATTGGTGTGTTGTCTGCATGATTTCATTTAAACGTGTTTTGTTTTGTAGGTCACGCAACTCATTAATCTCTAATGCAGTTAATTTGGGCTATTAATCAGTAGTAGTCCATGCACGCAAAACGCTGTATATACAGTATACTGTATATATACTGCATATATATATATATATATATATATATATATATATATATATATATATATATATATATATATATTTATATATTTATATATTTATATATATAAACATTAATTTAATAATAATAATAATAATAATAATAATAATAATAATAATAATTAAAGGTTGTTAAACTACAGGCAATAGGCCAAAAATATACAAAAGACATAAGTGGTACATAATTATATAATAGTCGTATATAGTGACATGGGGGACAGGGTCGTTTAGCAATGGCTTACAGTGTTATTACAATACAAAAAAATGTATGTGTATATGAGTGTGTGTGTGTGTGTGTGTGTGTGTGTGTATTTAATTTTCTTAATCTTTCTCTTCCTCCTATAACTTCTTTTACTCTCTCTCTCTCTTTCATCCCCATCACTCTCCCTCCCCGACTCACTGAGATAGGTCCAGTCATCACCTCACCGCCCCTCATACAACCGGATCACCTCATATTTGTGTTGCCAGCAATTTGGGCCCCGCAAACGGGAGTGGTAATGATCTACTTTTTGGTGGTATTACTCAAGAGCTCCTCAGACGCACACTCGGGCGCTGGGAGCCTCGAGGCCAGCCAGCCATACACCCACATTCGCAAATTGGCATCAGCTGTGAGACCAATCTATTAATCTTAAGTTTTCTCTCTTAGTCTCTCTTTTTTTTCTTTGACGTTGACGCTCCTTCCATTAATATATGTATAAAAAGTTTGTGCATTATTCTTATCTTCCCGATCTATCATATTTAAGTATAAAATAGTGTTATGTGTTGCATTCTTCCTCCGATCAATAACTTTATGTAATATATTTAATTTCCTCTTAACTTCGTCGATTCGTCTCAGTTGTGTTGTTGTTGTTGTTGAGGGCGGTGTTTGTCTCGCCCGGGGTCGCTATCGCATATCACCGCCGTGTTGTGTTATATCTTGTTCTCCGGAAGTGCATAAGATATTTCACCCGGTGTCTCGGAACTCGGGATATATCATACAACTTTTATGAACCAAATCTGCTTTCGTATTCCATGAGGCAAACAAGTATTGTCTGCCCTCACCAGTTGACAGAGTTGCTGTGGTTCTGGGCCACAGTGTTACCAGTCCTGTACATGACATCCTCGACAGGGTAGAAAAAGAATAGAATCACGTCATGAGTGTGCGACACAGGACTAGGCAGGTACCCACCCGGTTCTTGGTAAGGTAATTTTTACATTCTGAAATCAAGTCCAAGTGAATAGAAAATAATTTCCTCAGAGTTTTAGGAGGTAATAAACACTATTTTTTTTCTGAACTCAGCTTTCAGTATTTTTTATTTTCGATATTATCTTGGTAGTTTTCAGTGAGGAAATAGTTATGTAATTCTCATTTCGGGGTGAACCTTAGTGTTAATTCCCTGCTGCCGGCCACAGTTATTTTAGAAGCACAGGAAAATAAACATTATTCCCACAAACGATTTTTTTTTCCTTGGAGAAAACCGTAAAGATTAGGTAAAGTGATACGTTGCTTCATGAATTTTTTTCCACACGTTATTTTCACAGCATAGACGGATATCACAAACTCTCACACACACGAACACACACGCACACACGCACACGCACACACACACACACACACACACACATCTCTCCTGTCCTAAAGGTCGCTGGTTCGATTTGTGAGCACCTCAGTCCGTCCAGTTTTATATGGGTACCTTACTATATAATTTAGGGGAGTGAAGGCGGTCAAGTCTGTGTCGGATACGCTGCCTCCTTGTGTACTGAAGGACTAGTATACAGTGTGCATGACAGTCATAGAGTCGAGTGAACGATGCCTGACCCAAGAAGCCTGGGGCGGCTGCAGGAGAGTGACCAAGTCATCAGGAGGACCAAAAGAGTGATCATGGCGCCAGGAGTGACCATAGGAGAGAGTGACCATGGCGCCAGGAGTGACCATAGGAGAGAGTGACCAAGACGCCAGGAGTGACCATAGGACAGAGTGACCAAGACGCCAGGAGTAACCAAAGGACAGAGTGACCAAGACATCGGGAGTGACAAGAGAGAAGTGACCAGGAAGAGATAAAAGACTATTACCAAACGACAACACAGAATTGCCTGTAGACTTCCTCCTTCAGCGCCACACGGATCCCAGCGTCAGGAGGTCATAAGGGCGTGAAGATCGCAGGAGGTGGGTAGGATTCTCGACCAGGGAGGGTGGGTCTGGCCAAACAAGGAAGTGGCTCACCACCATAATCCTGATGGCCGTAAACTGCGTGTCGGCTCTGAGACCAAATGGGGAAGTCACCATCATCCTGCCTCTCTCTGTTTTCCTTTCCCTTCTTCTCTTATTCTTCCCCTTTTCTTCTTACATATAATCCATCTCTTTGCTTCTTCCCCATTCTTCCTTTTATATCTCACTCTCCTCAGTCTCCAACTCCTCCCACCACCTTCCACTTTTCCCTCTCACTTCCAAATTTCTCTCGTTTACTCACCTCCATCTCAATTTTTCTAAACTTCATTTCATTATCACTTACAAAATGCTTGTCAATTTTTTATTTCCCATTTCATTCTCAATTAATTCTATTTTCAGTGACGGATTTTTGTTATTGACTTCTCAGTCTTTATCTGTCTTTCTATCTGTATCTGTATATCTAGAAAATAGTGATGATATTACTATTTTAATAATAGTAATAAAATTGATATTTAATAATAGCAATAACATTAATAGTTTAGTAATAGTGACAATTATATTAATAGTTTTCGCGACGTTGTATCTTGTTTAAGTTGATCTCATCACACTGAGCTATACAGTCACGAGGAAACTAGATGAATAGGTAATCTTTTCTCCAACCTCCACTATATACTGCCCTCCAACTTCCTCTTATCCCCCTCCAACCTCCACCTCCCCCTTCCTCCAACCTCCACTCTACTCTCCAACCCACCCCTTCAACCCACTCTACCTCCAACCTCCACATCTAACCTCTTACCTCGCAACCTTTTTCTACTTCCAATCTCTAACCCCACCTCACCTTCCCTACTTCAACTCATTCAATCCTTCCCTTGTACCTCCTCCTCCTCCCCCCTCCCTATCTGTCAGCTGTTTGGTGATTAAAACGCTTAGAAACTGTACACGTGTAGTCGAAATTAAAGCCTTTAAAGCAGTGCGACTGATATAATGATATACTACAATACAAGCAGTACAGGACGAGGATTCCCGGATGTAAACATAAACAAAGCCGCCATTGGTTATCATCAGGTGGTGAGGGCGACACCACCTGTCCAGTAAACAGCTGGGCCAGATGGGGAGTTGTGTCTCTCCAGGTGGTCAGAGGAGACCCTGGCTTAACTGCGTCATGGTGTGTACAGCTTTAACCAGCGGGAACATATCACTTAAATTATTACTTGTAATAATCAGTCTCTCTCACTTGAATATAAATTTAACCTAGCTTGTAAAGTGACCAGCTTATTGTTATGAATGATTAGAAATTACTAATTAAAATAGATTAAAGAATGAAGGGCTGTCAGCCTTTCGATACAACAGAGACTAATCTAAAATAACGTGTTTTTTCTATTGTTCGGTCGTGTGTTTTGATATTGTGTAAAACTTCTGTGTTGTTTTATTTTAAGGTGTAGTTACGCACGGTGGTGGTAACACTGTCGCTACCAACCAATGCTCGTCTGGCGCTCTGGCTACAATGCTGTTACAATTTAAGAATCTGGTGTGTCTCCTAATTAGAGAAGAATTCATCAGATATGCAAATTGGTGTTTTCTTAAAATTTCAACTCGTTATTTGGAGTCAGAGTTCTACAGAGTTCTCGGCAGTGGAGAAAGGTTAGGTTAAAACTACGACTTTTATCCAAATTTTCCACCAAATGTCAACAGACACCTAATGAACCACACACCTCAATAATTCTCTTTACCTGCCGTCTACTTGTCTACACAGCTCTTTCACTGAACCTTTTCTCCAGTCGACCGATAAAGTGGGTGACAGTCACGAGTCATTTTATGCCACCGAATATGTTGATAATAACAACATTTCACAATTATAAATCATCTCATTAAAAAGAATAATAAATCATATAAGAGTAACGATAACAAATTATGTACGTGGGACACTATCAAACAACCGTGAATAACAAGTTGATATACATGAGGTCGTTTTGCCAAGTTCTAATCAACACGGGTATGAGGTCTGGCAACACAGTCTGAGGAAGGGCCTCTCGGAGTGACCCAACCACACACACTGTAAAAGTACTCCACTCAAGTCTGGTTGGTGGAGCCATAGTGTTGAGGATGACGTCCACACCGCGTCTCTCTCCGTGGTTGGTCTGAAGTGAGGAGGGATGGGTCATTTTTTTCTTCTGGTCGGTGAAAACTTTGGGTGTGGAGGAAGTGAGGATAGAAGGATGGAGGATGGATGGATAGAGGATGGATGGATGGAGGAGGGAAGGATGGAGGAGGGAGGGAGGAGGAGGAGGAGGAAAACCAAGGAAGGGATGAAGACCGAGGAGGGAGGGCAGGCAAAGGACCAGCCGTCGTCTGGGAATGCAGATATCATGTTTCACTCCTCGGTCGGAAACAAGGAAGGTGAACTGTGTCTAGAGGTGGGGGGGTGAAAGTAGCTGATGAAGGACAGCTTTTAAGGAGGTGTTTATCATGAACCAACCTCCTTCTATGAATATCAACACATGATAATAAAAAAGAGCTAAGAAAAAATTTATGTATTACATTTGGGGGAAGAATGTTTTGTACGTCGGTGTGTGCTGGATAGGTTAGGGAGGAAGGAGGAGAGGGAGTGGGGAGAGGGAAGTGCAGGAGATGGGGAGAGAGGGAGGGAGGAGATGGGGGGTTGAGGGAGGAAAGGGGAGAGGGGAGGAGAGATGTTGGTGTTTGGATGTTTTGGCTGTGTAATGAAGAAGTGTATCAGATGGCCCGTTCCTTTTTTCTACAAACCGATACCCTCCTGCCTACACTCCACCCAACACACACATATATAACATACCCTCCTAACACCTGTCTCACATAACCCACCAAAAAAACACACACACACACACACACACACACACACCCCAAAGGCACACACACACACACACACCCCAAACACATACACACACACACACACACACCTACTATAACATAATACAAACAGACCGAGCGACGAGGAGCCAGGAGAATAAGCCGAGTAAGTTTTAAGTAACATTACCGAGACATGAACCAACAACTTCCTACAAACTTTATAAAACATCTACTGAATAATTTTCCAAACCTTGATCGCATTTCTCGGTTAGTTGTCATTCCTACATCTTAGCGTCAGTAACATCTTTCCCCCAACACTCTTAGTCAGTCTCTTCATGTATCTATCAGGTGTTTTCATCGTCTTCGTAATTGGATATATTAATGTATCACTTAACAATCCCTAAGTTTTTGTCGTAATTCTTATACTCGTGTTATCAATTCGTTCTATTCCCTTTAATTTACAGTAAGTTCGAAGAAGATAAAGTAATAACTGACATCAAGGGAATGAAGATAATGGAGATAAGAAGTGGTAATAACATGAACAAGAGGAATACAAGAGTGAGGGAGGAAGGTCTCCAACACTGTACAGGACACGTCTCTCCTACACTGAAGGTCCCATCGTCACCTATATGGTTATTAAGGTGTCCAGTGATGGCGTTGTTTAACCAATGAATTGTTGAGAACTAGTGGCATTTAATCTACGCACGCACACACACGTGTGTGTCTGTATGCGTGTGCGTGTCTGTATGTGTGTGCGTGTCTGTGCGCGTGTGCGTGTGTATGTATGTGTGTGTGTGTGTACCATGACACTTCCTTGATCAGTAACAGATAATATCATTCATATTATTGTAGACAAGTTCACTACCGGACCATGAGAGTGTGGGGCCACAGGGACGCTTATGATCAAAAGGTCGGTGCGGTGTGTGGTGTGTCGCGGAATAATTGGATAAGTTTAAATATTAGGTGTGTGGGAGCCTGGCGGTGCTCCTAGGTGATGGTATATGGACCTTTCTGTCCAATTTTATTATTTGTGGTGAAGTTAT
The DNA here is from genome assembly GCF_018991925.1 of Homarus americanus. NCBI lineage: Eukaryota > Metazoa > Arthropoda > Malacostraca > Decapoda > Nephropidae > Homarus > Homarus americanus. The sequence goes on along the minus strand of NW_024734615.1, from coordinate 3,243,926 downwards.
TTATTCCACCCGGTATGAAATTGTTCGTCTGTCGTTATATACTATATATATATATATATATATATATATATATATATATATATATATATATATATATATATATATATATATATATATATATATATATATATATAAAACCGTATATCATAAGCAGTTTTTCATTCATATAAGTCAAAATATTTTCCCGGAGTGGTTCAAGGCAAAAACTGATTTCCTGATTCTTAATATTCAGGAGCATTAGGTAATTGTGATCCATTCCCAGCATTATTTCATTAGGCTTCTGCTCCAAGCACTGTGGGATGCCTCATCCAGCAGAGGATTGACATGACTTATATAATCTATCTAACTAGATATTGAGTCTCCTCCCCTACCAGGGTGGGTGGGATACACCAGGGGACAAGGACCACTATGTAAGCCTTCACAACACAAACTGTAGATCCCATAACCACAATTCATCAAACTCTGCTGGCTACAGTTACAACACAAACTACAGACACAGTGAAAGGTGAGGACCCGAACACGACTAGAGGTCCTCAGCAGCAGCCTCCTGATGACACACGACCCTCCCTCAGTAACTAGACGCCAGCTTAAGTAATCTCTGGTCAGCCAGGAATATTGATTCTTGGATCGTTGTGGCCACATGTCGAGCGTCTCCTTTTCCTCTTCTTAGCGGCGTTCCCTTGGCTGATAATATAGATGTTTTACATAAATTTATATCAAGTATTAAATTATTTCCTGGAATATGGAAACATCTACGAAAAAAAAAATAATATGCTACCGCTCATACAGTATATTTATTTCTTCTTCCAACATCGATTATTTATGTAGAAAATAAAGTTGTTGTTAAATCCTGCCTGACATAAGTAAATAATCTGATAAGGTACAGATTTAATGTTAGATAGGAAATTTTGTTCAGAAACTTGGATCGCGACTTAATTTTCCTCATTACACTTATCGGCACACGGTAGCAATAACACGGAGAGAGAGAGAGAGAGAGAGAGAGAGAGAGAGAGAGAGAGAAAGAGAGAGAGAGACTACAAAACAGCGAGAAGACAAAAAAAAAAAAACTCTGAAACCTTAAACGAACAGCGCTGCCCTCCCACTTCTCGAATTCTATCTGCTTTACCGCTGTTATCACCTGGGACACAGGAGACGATATGGAGGTAAGACTCGGCTGAATTTTATGGTAGGGTACGGAGCATCCCTCTTTCCTCTCCCTCAGATTCTCTCGTTATAAGAGTGTGGCATCTCCCCCAGCATCCTCCCCCTCCCCCTCCCCAGATGCCTCAGATCACCGGGACTATTCCTTAATGCCATCTCCCATCTTCTCTTCTTCTCGGCATCCGAACGTAACCCCAATCCCACCTCCACTTATCTTCCCTATTTTCCCCATCTCTCATATATGTTGCTACCATCACCATAACCATGTCCCCATCTCTTCCTCATCCCTATCCCCTTGTCACAGACATCACTGGGGTGATCTCCCCCATTTCCCCCTACCTTCATCTCCCCCCATCCCCCACTCCAGGCGGTGCAGCATCACTGAGACCATCTCCGGTAGTCCGCAATCATCATCACTTGGATTCCCGGAGCCTCCAGGTCTTGTCATGTGCAAAAACTCCCTATTGAATATGCTTAAAGTAGGAGGAGTGAGTCGCCGCGGTGCGAGACGTGTGAAGCAGAGTTATAATTGTCAGCGGTGTACGAAATCAATTAACTAAAGGTGTATATACCATAGCTGAGGAAGTATAAACATATAAAACTTTAATGTACGAAAACATAATATCGAAGAAGAGATGAAGTTGAACAAGTAAAAACAAAAAATAGTAGATAAGACACTTGAGATGAAGAGGAAGAAGAGAAAAAGACTCAGTAACTAAAGTCGGCCAGGCGCTAACAGGGGGAGAATCAAATTACGATTATTGACCTCCGAAGTCACGCGAAAATATCCTGAAGGTAATTGACACTGAGTCTCCTCCTCCACGACTTAGCGAGAGGACGTGCCGGGGCGAGATAACAGTCACTGGAATTCGAATATAAATTATTTAGGACACATGTAGAGGCGTTCTTATAAAAAAAAGGGAAAAGGCAGCTGTGAGCTCTTCTGTGTCTGATCGCTTTAGGAGGTTAGTCGTCCCTGAGGGTAGTGAGTTAACTGGCCAGGAGGAGTATATAAGCTACACTGACGCGGGCGGTGGCGGAAACACTTAGATAATTTTAGTTTTGGTTCCTTCTGGCGCCTCGCTGACAACATCCACGTGAAACTTTATACCTACGATATTGACGCGTTTATGTTAACAAATTGAGCCCCAGGATCTCAGTTTTCTCTCCTAAATAACTGTGATTATACTCGTATCATCTGTAACGACAACGCATAAAAAAAAAACCAAGATTCCATTTAATTGTAGAGCACAGGCAGGATGTTACTCGAAATGGAACAGTAAATACCCAGACACGAAGAGAATAAAATTGAGCATATAGCTGTAAGATTTTATCAGGCACAGCCACCAGATAACCTCTCAGTCAGGCATCCAGGCAACCAAACGAGGTGAAGCGAGTCCCCACGAACCTACCAACCCCAGCAGGACACAATGCAGGGGACGCTCCCGGTGGTATATAGCACTTGAGGCTCTGAGTATATCACGGATCTCAAGACCCTTCTCTCCCCCTCTACACGTGGCTCGAGAAGGATATATCGGGGATCTGTTCAGTCTGGACCTCACTTTTATCACCTCTTTATTCTAGCGTTATTGGGGAGGTATTTCCGATGATCTGAGGGGAAATATCTCTCAGGGAAAAAGCTGTAGCGGGACTAGGGAAGACAGTGTGTGGAGGGAGAATGGAATAAACACAAGCATCAGTACGTCTGGTGGATAATCTCCCTTGGTAAAGCTTCAAGTAACCAAATCATCAAATTTCACTCCAGTATCCTGTACAAACAAACAAACGAGACAGAGAACAAGACCAACAATTGGTTCTAAGCTGCGTCAACACCTCTAGCTCGCCAAAAGCAAGTCATCGTAGGGAGTAAGTCTCTCAGGATAAACAGTCATATAGCTCACACACTCACTAAAAAATAATACAAACCCAACGCTACGTACCACTAATATTACAGACAGATGATAATAATGGTAATCACATCATGACCTCAACGTTATTGGAATATATTTCACTATAACGTAATTCTATATCGCACGTAAAAGAATTCACAGCATCGCAATTACCGTAAGGCTCTTCCCCCTTCACCCCCTCAAGGAAGGATTTTCCCTCTCCTTCAGTGTGAGTAGGATCCCCCAGGCGTCGAGGAGGAAGATCTGAGGGAACAAAACAGGTTGTGGTGGTGGGTGTCTGCTGGGAGCTGATGCCAATATTGTTACGTGGGTAATGGCCTCCCTGATGTGTGCTAACATAGTGCCTGCCAGATACAGTGTGGGGGAGTGTGTGTGTGTGTGTGTGTGTGTGTGTGTGTGTGTGTGTGTGTGTGTGTGTGTGTGTGTGTGTGTGTGTGTGTGTGTGTGAAGGCCAAACACACGAAACAAGTAGTCTCTCAGGACATACCTCACTTCTCTATGCAAAAACACGGAAAACGTCTCCACTGTCCACCTGAAAAACCCTCACTGACAACACCAGGTGTGTGTATGTTATAAGAGACCACAACATCCCGGGACACACGGCACGTTACCAGGCCATGTAACCTGAGGATCTCTTCTCATCTGTAAAGTCAAGAATAAATAGATTTATTTTGTCATTATGAACGAGGGGACAAACCAATTCCCAGTCAGGATGCCATGACCTATATCTCTTCACCTACCCTAATCTTAACTAATTCAAAATAAACTCACTTAACTTCATTTAACTTCATCTAATCAAAACAAACCCAACCCAACCCAACCCAACCCAACCTAACCCAACCCAACCCAACCTTTGCTTTATTCCGTTTAGGTGTGAAATAGTCATAACTTTAGATAACAAACTCCTCAGTATCGGATATCTACAAACTCAATCAAATGTATCTAAGAATGTGTTCAGACTAATGTACACGACTCTTAACTCTTATATCGCTGAGAGTAAAAGAAGACTCACACAATAAAGCATGACAGACTATATTCCAGAAGCTCACATAGTCATACATGATAAAAGTCAATAGCTCCTGACACCTTCAGTAACTATGTAAACAACCATCCAGTGTTGCTACTTCTTCATGCACTGACCGATCGACTAACCGACCGACCGACCGACCGACCAAGGATACACAACACATCTTGGTGCCTCATTGTGTTGAAATATACCCCCTCTACGATCACCAGCAATACACCGCCAGTTATGTTCACCCAAGAACTTGTCTAGAACAACAAAATCTGGTATGCAAAAGGCTTAGTGCAAAACCCCGAGGCTTATATACAATGCCCTCCCCTCTCTCTCTCTCTCTCCTCCCTCCCTCCCTCCCTCCCTCTCTCTCTCCCTCCCACTCTTCGTAAAATAAAACTAAATACTCGTATTAAAACAGACAATTATAAGCTAGTGAGAATATTACTCGTAGAACATATAAGATACATCAGGTACAGGTGAATGGTTAACGTGATTATGGCAACGTATGAGTCTATGATTATGGCAGCCACTGAGTCTATGATTATGGCAGCGACTGAGTCTATGATTATGGCAGCGACTGAGTCTATGATTATGGCGGCGACTGAGTCTATGATTATGGCAGCGACTGAGTCTATGATTATGGCTGCGACTGAGTCTATGATTATGGCAGCGACTGAGTCTATGATTATGGCAGCGACTGAGTCTATGATTATGGCAGCGACTGAGTCTATGATTATAGCAGCGACTGAGTCTATGATTATGGCAACGACTGAGTCTATGATTAGCAGCGACTGAGTCTATGATTATGGCAGCGACTGAGTCTATAATGTATGGTAGCGACTGGTATATGATTATAGCGACTGAGTCTATAATGATGGTAGCGACTGAGTCTATGATTATAGCAGCGACTGAGTCTATAATGTATGGTAGCGACTGAGTCTATGATTATGGCGCGACTGAGTCTATGATTATGGCAGCCACTGAGTCTATGATTATGGCGGCGACTGAGTCTATGATTATGGCAGCGACTGAGTCTATAATGTATGGTAGCGACTGAGTGAAGGTGAAGACAACAGTGTAATGAATGTGACATTGTGATTTATTATATATTTTTTTATGTGATGAAAGGTTGGAATAAAGTATAAATTATCTGATACAAATTAATAAACTAAACGTGTTAGAAAAATGACTAAAGACCATAAAAATCTTATATATTTTCAGTACAACAAATTTAGTTATTTTGATTTCTAGTTTAATATCATATTATATCAAATTATTTTTTCATATATTTTTTTTTGTCAGTAATCTCAACGTATTTCAGTAATTATTGTAATTTCCATTCTCGTGTCATTTAATAATTACTGTATTGCATTTCTTACAATCATATATTTCATTTAATAATTTCAAACATATAATTACACTTGTTTGTCTCTCTCTCTCTCTCTCTCTCTCTCTCTCTCTCTCTCTCTCTCTCTCTCTCTCTTTCTCTCTGTATAAGCCCATTTTATGCATCACATTGGCATAAGTGTGAAATGAAACTTATTTTTATTAAGCTGTAAATAATTGTAATTAAAGTTTCAAACCGATTCTTTAAATATAAATTATTACTATTGTGTTTAATGAAATTGAATCAAATCAGAGGGCGTTTATTTGTAGGAGGGAGAAGGAGGAGGAGAGAGAAGGAAGAAGGAGGAGGAGGAGGAGAAGAGGTGGAGGAGGAGGAGGAGGAGAAGGAGGAGGGAGAGGTGGAGGAGGAGGAGGTGGAGGAGGAGGAGGAAGGAGGAAGGAAGGAAGGAAGTGGAGGAGGAGGAGGAGGAGAGAAGGAAGTGGAGGAGGAGGAGGAGGAGGAAGAGAAGGAAGAGAAGGAGGAGGAGGGAAGAAGGAGGAGGAGGAGGAGGAGGAGGAGGAGGAGGAGGAGGAGGAGGAGGAGGTGACGCCTGAGGGTAGTGAACGGGCAGAGAACACGCTATCTGACGCTGCCACTGTTTATAATAAATGACGTCAAGCTTGTCTCCACCAAAACGCCTTGTTCCAGATTCTACGACACACACAGAGAGCAGAAGAATAGGTATTAATGGGGATGAATCGACAGCACAACTGACAGCCACACTGGTAAGAAACGCAATTGTACCCTTTGAGAGAGAGGATGAAAACAAAGAACAGACACATCTATAACCACAAAATAAGACACGGACAGACGTACAGACGGACACAAAGACAGAGACCGTGATTAGCGCGAATGGCAGAGAGTCAAAATTAGATTAATTTTGATTAATTTCCTTTATCAACCTTTAGGTCCCTCCTTGTGGTGGTGGTGGCAGGGTGGTGGTGATGGCAGGAGTGGAAGGGTAGTGGTGGTGGTAGGGGTAGTGGTGATGGTGGCAGGTGGAGGGGGTAGTGGTGGTGGCAGGGTTGGTGGGGTAGTGGTGATGGCAGGGGTGGTAGGGCAGTGGTGAGTGGTGGCAGGGTGGTAGGGGTAGTGGTGATGGTGGCAGGGTGGTAGGGGCAGTGGTGATGGTGGCTGGGTGGTAGGGGTAGTGGTGATGGTGGCAGTTGGTAGGGGCAGTGGTGATGGTGGCAGGGTGGTAGGGTAGTGGTGATGGTGGTAGAGTGGTAGGGTGGTGGTGATGGTGGCAATAGTGGGGTAGTGGTGATGGTGGCAGATTGTTGGGGGTGTGAGTGGTGATGGTGGCAGGGTGGTAGGGGTAGTGGTGATGGTGGCAGGGTGGTAGGGGTAGTGGTGGTGGTGGCAGGGGTGGTAGGGGTAGTGGCGGTGGCAGGTGGAAGGGGCAGTGGTGGTGGCAGGGTGGTAGGGGTAGTGGTGGTAGCGTGGTAGTTTTGAGCGGTGGATGGTAGAAATGTGGCAAATCGTGGTGGTGGAGGTAGAAATGGTGGTGGTGGGTGGTGGTGGTGGTAGAGTGGTGGTTGTGGTAGAATGGTGGTGGTGGTGGTGGTGGTAGAATGGTGATGGTAATTTTTAGAGGTAGTAGTAGTCATGAGAGCGGTAGTAGGTTGATGGTAGCGATAATGGGACCAGACAGACAGACAGACAGACAGACAGACAGACAGACAGAGACATTTAAAAAGATAAAATCCTCATTAATTAAAAAAAAAAAAAACTAATTCCTCTCCTTCATTGCCCAATAATTGTTTTTGCTCTCACAGTTCCCCAGAGATCAATAACAGTGAAAAACGAAAGCTAAAGAATGCATAGAGCAATCCGGCACAATTATAGTCCACGATATGAGAAGACAGATCAGAAAAGACTGCCTCATCTTATAGTAGTCTACATAGTTTATTTATTGAAGAAATTTTGATATATTTTTGAACGAGAGAAGACGGGGAAGATGGGTATAAATATTTAAAAAAAAATATATATATATTTCTTGAAACATCAGAAAAATGGAATATATATTTCAGGATTTATAGAATTTTAATGGAAAATAATTACACTGAAAGGGTTGTTAAGGAGATCTTGTGGATATGCAAATCATAACCATAAAATTCCTTCGTGTGCTGTGTCATTTTCAACGCACTATGTCCAGATAGTTTTTTGAACTGTACAATCTTAATAGACAAGACGTATAACTCAACCCATATACAGTGTGTTTTTCTGTCGCTCCTCGTAAACATTTAAAGAACTTCTTAGTTTCTTTAATTGAACAAATCACAAAAAATCAACAAACATTAATTACCACAGGAGAAAAAAAATAGTTTAATATTAATGCATATAAATAAAGTTCCCCCTCTATCTTTCTTAATAGTTATAAAAAATGACGTTTATAGTCCAGTGTTTCCTCTTGTTCCAACGAATCAGACCAACTCAAGTTAAGGTGTGTAAAGTATTCATACGAACCTGATGAAATGAAATGGCTCTGATGTGCATTACTTATGGACGTTAGCTTCTGGTCAGTCGCTTCAAAAAATTTTCTTCCGAGCATATTAAACTGTGGCACTGAATAAGAGATAGAGGAGTTTTAGACGATCGTGCCTAGCTAAAAACCTGTTTGAGAGAGAGAGAGAGAGAGAGAGAGAGAGAGGCACCACAGCCTTCCTCAATAAACACACTAGCACTCTCCCACTAACGCCTGTGCCTGCCTCCTCATCACTCGTGTTAGAAGTGGCTATATAAACATTAAACTGGATCAATACATCATTTATCAATTGTGTGTGTGTGTGTGTGTGTGTGTGTGTGTGTGTGTGTGAGAGGATCAATGAACGTATTTTTATCAGTCTACATCACATGGACCCTCTAGTGTACATAATGAAAGATTACACTTCTTTCTGTATAACAATATTGTAAACACGTACATGATTTTCAAAGCAGTCGTTGTATATATGTTTTATCGCCTAACCTAACCTAACCTAACCTAACTAACCTAACCTAACCTAACCTAACCTAACTAACTAACCTAACCTAACCTCCAGGCGAAATAACTGGGTTGATTATCTTATGGTGATTACTGCATCTCTATAAGGAACTAGTTGAGCCACCACTGGAGGGACAGGAGATATGTACAAGGAACACACACACACACACACACACACACACACACACACACACACACACACACACACACACACCATATAGTTATAATTCCACCGTATGACTGTCTTATGTTCGTTTGTTTATAGAAGTCCCTTTTAAGAATATCATAGCTGGTTTTCAGAACATGTCAACAAGTATGGAAAAAAAAATGTGAATCCTTGGAGACACTAAAATAAAAGTCAATAGGAAAATAAAAATACAACCAAGCGACTTAGAGAAGGACTGGTGCACTGGGAGAGAGAGACCAGATCTATAGTGACACCTGGTAAACCACAACTGACCTGTAAGCCAGCGAGAGTGCTTGTTGGGTGTGACCTTTTAACCTTGTGTGGAAATATGTCCCAACACCCTCCTATAAACACACACACACACACACACACACACACACACACACACACACACACACACACACACACACACACACATTTATACATAATACAGAACGAAAAAAAAATAAAATCTAAAAAAAATAAATAAAAGGAAGAGGAAAAAAAAGCAAATAAGAGGATTGGCATAAACAGACAGACTGATGAAACAGACACAGAAACGCAGACAAAAAAAATTGTATTGCGACACAGAGATACACTACATCACTGCATGAACACTTAAATTAACATACACCGATTGACATATTTATCATCTTGCCTCTGCTCCTGTGTGGGGGAGTGGGCAGAAACATACAGTAAGGTTGGGAATACTATCATAGGAAGAGATCAGTGTAAAGATGTATATATGAAGTAACAACAAGTGGACACACGCACACGCAAACACGCACGCAAACACAAACTACTTCATATTCTCATAAAACTTCCCGGATATAGATCGTGAACCCTTAAACTTCAAATTGGCTACGGTATAAATTCACATAACTGAGTCGTCAAGGTTATTTTTTATTAACGTTACCTAATACACAATTGACCTCCATATTCTACATAATAATTTTATTTGAGAGTTATCTTAACCTGACGTCTCTAAATCTCACTAATTCCCCTATATACCTCGTCCATATCATTCACTAATCTAAATGACATAATTCTTCTTAATACTTGACTTCTTTAGTACACCAGATACCCACACTACCTTGACGTGTTGTTACCTGTATGGCCGTGTGAGTTACCTTTGAACGCTGTATGATCTAATGTTTACGTTCTGTAGATCTCCTTTGCTCTCAGTCTTGACCAGCCATAATAATCTAAGAGTATCAAATGGATCTGTTAGGAGGTGGAATATGTAGTCCCACACACTAACTTCTTCTAGTTATTAAGGTTCTTACTCTTCCTGTTTTTATCTTCCTTGAATTACTCCAGTGTTTTCTTCCCTCTGTTAAATAACACCTTAAAACAGCTCGATTTATGTACTGTGTAAAAGGAATATATACATTATCTCTCCTATTACTTCAAAATAAATGGAGAAATAAATAGAACCCAAGTAAAAGACGAAACAAAAAGTAATAAACGAAACAAGATCTAAGGGAAGAAAATGAAGAGAGAGGACAGGACAGGTCTGCGTGACAACCAACACTTGCCAAGAATAAACATCACAATGACGTCCATTATTAATACTGCTACACTGACTTTATTTTATTGCTGGTATTATTATGTTCCAAGTGCAGGTTACCAGGAGTGTAGTATTATTATTTTATTTACCTGTTTTTTTAATTATTATTATTCTGCCGTCATGCAAGAGGAGGTTTGATCAAGTGAGGTGGTTGTAGAAGAATGATTTAAGAGATCTACGTATCATAACTGGAACTCCACAAAAACAAAAAAAAACACCAAGATAACTTCAAACAAAATTATGTATTCCAAGTTACATAAAAGTAGGAACGTGTTGTGATTTACCTACCTGTTATTAATGGTTCTGTTTGATCTTCATTTTGTTAAATATCTTCAAATTTATTATTATTTGACATTATTCACCTATGCTTATTCTCATTTGATTTTTTCCATCCCATAACTATCATAAAAAATAAATAAAAATAGGATGTTTTGTGTATATGAATCTGTCTTTATAAACCACTTAAAATAAGAGAAGAAAATCAGCATTATTCTGTATGGTAGAATTTCATTGTTATTGTGTGAGGAGAGAAGAGAGGTCACACGCGGCAATATTTACACACGGCCACGAGAATGACATAAAATTCCCAGATATATAGTTCAGTTAGGACGTGTGGGTGGTGGTCCTTGTTGCTGCTGGGGTCGTAAGGATGATCCATGCTAACAGTGGCTGAGGGGAGTTCCGACCATACCGCATCGCTCCTCCTCGTGGTGTAGCAGTGTGTTGTGGGCGTTGTTTACAGGCTTCGGTACTCCTTGTATTAATAGTCATGATCAGAGAAAATTTACTTTATGTATGTATGTATGTATGTATGTATGTGTGTATGTATGTATGCATATGTATGTATGTATGTATGTATGTATGTATGTATGTATGTATGTATGTATGTAAGATAGATAGATAGATAGAAAGATAGAGGGAGAGATAAAGAGTAGGAAGGGCTACTATGATTAGAATACTGTCAACATTAGAAGGCATAGCAGTTATGTACTACACTTTGTGGATGTCTCACCTACGATAGATAAAGATGGTGACGTCTCACCTACGATAGATAAAGATGGTGACGTCTCACCTACGATAGATAAAGATGGTGACGTCTCCCCTACTATAGATAAAGATGGTGACGTCTCACCTACGATAGATAAAGATGGTGACGTCTCACCTACGATAGATAAAGATGGTGACGTCTCACCTACGATAGATAAAGATGGTGACGTCTCCCCTACGATATTAGATCAGGATAATGATGTCACCCTCCTCGACTCTACTCAGCGCTGGGACTTCACTTCACGCCGCTGTATTAACATTATCCTGATGTTTTCTTTATATGAAAAATAATTATCAACTTTTCTAAATCACTTTTTAAGACGAAGTTTTGTTCTAATAAGCCGGTAGTAACTCTTTAATGAGCCGAGTGTTACCTCAACTTAACCTCTATTGAAGCGAGAAATAAAAAGTTTAATTTTTATTCCAACCGGAGATAGCAGGTGATTATAATTTATTTATTAATATTTTTTAATTCATTAATGTAAAAGCAAGACCAAAATAAGTATATCTAAGGCAACTTGACCTCTAGTGAATAAAGATATAAGAGCGTTTATGCATTGAAAGATATTAAGAGAGGCAGTTGAGTCTATTTTTCACCATTCATTTTTATCAGTGTAAAAACAAGATATATTTCCTGTATTTGTGTGTTAATAGGGAAATTCCTCACTGTTAAAGTTGGAAGTCCTTTGTTGCAGCTAACATAATATATTACACTGAAGATACATAATGAACTGATATTACAAGAGAATAATTACACAGTTACAGTGTATTTTATCATTACTGTATTCATATTTGAGTTTCCATGTATACATTATGATTTTTTTTGTAGTCTATAGTTTTTTGATTATGTGATGAGTTAGGTTAGGTTAGGTTAGCTGAGGTTAGGTTAGGTTTCAAGTATATTAGGAGTTATTTTTACTTATTTATATCTTCTGTGATATACAAAAAGCAAATCGTTGAACCTTACATCAGGAACACGTGAACAGTGAGGTGGTCAGAGGAACACCACACCATCGCTCCATACTACACTACACGATGGAGTCACAACACAACACCACACACCACAACACACAACACCACACAACACAACACACACAACTTCTTGGATCAAAACTTTCACTCATAAGTCTTGGTGATATCTGTAGAATCAAACACCATTTTTTCATGAATATAGATTGTCACCATTAATGTGTTGCCGAAATGTAAAAAAAAATCAATTGTGTTTTGGAGATGTTGCGATTTACCTGGAGGAAAGAAAGGGAGAGGGAAGGGGAGGGAAGAGGAGGGGGAAAAGGGGAAAATTGGGGGGAGAGGGAAGGAGAGGGGCAGTGAGAGGGAGAAGAGGAGGTGGGAAGAGAGAAAGGAAGACATTTGGAACGAAGAGGAGAGACGAAGAGTGAAAGGAAGAGAAGATGAAGAAAAAGAGTAAAAAAGAGAAGGATGGAGAAAGAGGAGCAAATGGAGAAGAAGAAAGAAGAGAAAGAAGAAGAGAAGGGAAATAATAAGAAAAAACAGACAGAGAAGGAGGAGAGGAAAAGAAAGAAAGAAATAAAGAAAATAGAAAAAAAAGAAAGAAAAGAAAAAAAGAAGATACAGTAGTAGAGAAAAAAAATAAAGAAAAGGAACCATAAAAAACCTGTAGGAAGAAAAATAACAAAAATAACAGGGGAAAAAAAAAGGACAATCTGATCCTCCAAACCAAATTAGTTCGGAGAAGAAACCTGTTGACTCGTGTAGCGGATAGTAATGTAGTCCTGTGACATGACCTACTGACATGATCTTGGTAACTTGCTTCTGTGACATGACCAGTAATTAACATGATCTCATTAAACCCATGATGATACGAGTGGCATGATTGCTAACACATCCTTGTGATTATGATACTCAACACATCCCTCGTAGAGACATAAGTGACACATCCTTTTTAACTCAGTCACCTTTAACGTGAGTCCTGACATGTTATTAAGACGAGGCCTCATATCAGGTAAAGAAATTGCGACAGAAAAATCACAACACATCATTAAAGCAAAACCAAACAGAGAGAGAGAGAGAGAGAGAGAGAGAGAGAGAGAGAGAGAGAGAGAGAGAGAGAGAGAGCAAGGACAGACACAGACAGACAGACAGACAAACAGACACACAGATAGACAATGTTACTAACGGCGTTATTATGGCGTTTATCCAGACGCCAGTAATATCGAAAATTGTGGCGCTCGCTGGAAATAGGTTTGATGATAATTAAGCTACGAGATAAAACTGCGATTCTCTCCCCATCATGGAAAATGGAACGTGTCAGCCGGTTATTACTGAGGGCTGACTCGTGGCGACTGGTGGTAATGGCCTCTACCTCCAGCCCAGCCCAGCCCAGCCGGCCTCTACTTCCAGTACGGTCGGATCTATACCTCCAGTACGTCCGGTCTCACCTCCAGTACGGTCGGCCTCTATAGCGATAGGCCTCAAGTACGGTCGACTTCCATAGCGATAGGCCTCAAGTACGGTCGGCCTCCAGTATTAGCCGGCCTCAAGTACGGTCGGCCTCCAGTTCGGCCGGCCTCCAGTACGGTCGGCCTTCATGAAAAAACTCGACGTTCACCACACAAATCTTGACCTCCAGAACTCCACGTCTTAGCAACTACCAGCACTCACTACTGACACGTACCACCCATAATGCATCAGGGGTACCAACAACTACCAACACTCACTACTAACACGTACCACCCATAATGCATCAGGGGTACCAACAACTACCAACACTCACTACTAACACGTACCACCCATAATGCATCAGGGGTACCAACAACTACCAGCACTCACTATTAACACGTACCACCCATAATGCATCAGGGGTACCAACAACTACCAGCACTCACTATTAACACGTACCACCCATAATGCATCAGGGGTACCAACAACTACCAGCACTCACTATTAACACGTACCACCCATAATGCATCAGGGTACCAACAACTTCAACACACTAACACCGCCATAATGCATCAGTACCAACATCTACCAGCACTCACTGCACGTACCACCCATAATGCATCAGGGGACGGCAACTACCAGCACTCTTACTGCATCAGGGTACCAACAACTACCAGCATTATGAACACTACCACCTATAATGCAATCAGGTTAAACCAATGACTACCAACATACCACTCACTACTAACTACACATCAGGTTACCAACTCACTAACACTCATCTGAACACGTACCAACACACACCCATCAGTTACCAACAACTACCACGTCACTACTAGTACCACACATGAAACACCAGTACCATCCATCAGGGGTACCAACTCTACCAACACTCACTACTAACACGTGCCACCCATAATGTACATCAGGGTACCAACAACTACCAACACTCACTACTAACACGTACCCATAATGCATCAGGGTACCAACAACTACTCCAACACTCACTAACACGTACCACCCATAATGCATCAGGGTACCAACAACTACCAACACCCACACTACCAACACTACTACTACACGTACCACCCATAATGCATCAGGGTACCAACAACTACCAACACTCACTACTAACATACCACCCATAATGCATCAGGGTACCAACAACTACCAACACTCACTTGCCACCCATAATGCATCAGGGTAACAACTAAACACTCACTACTAACACGTACCACATAATGCATCAGGGTACCAACAACTACCAACACTCACTACTTAACACGTACCACCCATAATGCATCAGGGGTACCAACAACTACCAGCACTCACTACTAACACGTACCACCCATAATGCATCAGGGGTACCAACATACAGTTAAGGAGGCAAACTTTGTTTTCTCTGTTATCGTTTCTTTTTCTTTGTCTTAATTATCCGAGCTTCTCTATATCTCTTGTTTATTCTATATATTTCGATATTCTATTTACTTTCTTTATGGAGACCGATTAGGATCTTCGCGAGTGAGGATTTATTTTTTTAATTAATCAGAAAAAAACCCTGTTAATTATCTGATAAATTATATGTATTTTTGTGAAGGAAATGAGTGCTTTATGTAAGTGTGTGTGTGTGTGTGTGTGTGTGTGTGTGCGTGCGTGTGTGTGTGTGTGTGTGTGTGTGTGTGTGTGTGTGTGTGTGTGTGTGTGTGTGTGTGTGTGTGTCATCACATATTTACAACATACTGTTCTAAAAAAAAAAATACATCCCTTCCCATTAAATTGTCACTACCACCACCCCAACAACAGGTAAGTGAAAAGACCTGAGGAGGATAATTACCTGCAGAACAGAGCTATATAACACCATGAACAGCAACATGAACAAGGAGAACAATTGCAAACACGACCAGAGAGCGGTACAGCCTCTATTCAACACAGCCGAACAACTTACTGGGTTTGTATTAAAAGTTGCGAGTAGTTTCATGAATTACTCACTCCCTGAAGTCCTGAAGTGTTATGATTCACTGTTGTGTCTGAAGTCAGTACAGCTCGCGTGAGTAGTCTCCATTAGTTAAATAAATACCACTAAAAGTTGGAATGAATGTCTGGGTGTGTCTACATATTTCTGTATTTATTTACATGTGTGTGTGTGTGTGTGTGTGTGTGTGTGTGTAATAGGCAGTTAATAAAGAACTAACGAAATCAGTCTAATCTGATGATATACGTCACAAGTAGTTATAGTGTAATTACCCTGGAAGACAGGGAACACCCCGGCTTCCTGTATGAATGTTCCCCACTCATTGTCAGCAGGTGGCCCCACACAGTGTCAGCAGGTGGCCCCACACAGTGTCAGCAGGTGGCCCCAAACAATTTCGGCTTATGGCTTTACACGCTAATACTGGGTGACCCAACACACACACACTGTCAGCAGGTTACCCGATATTATCAGCAAGTTACTCTACACACTGTCAGTATGTGGCCTTATGCAGTGTCAGCAGGTGCCCCCCCCCCCTCTCTCTCCCCGTCAGCGTGAGGGAGGCAGCTGAGGAATGAGAGGAGGCGAGGGTAAGGCGTGCGTGGGCTGTCATTCCTACCGTGCCAACACTCCTCCTGCCGCGTTAATTGTACCTGTGGGGCGGCCTGCGACGAAAAACAGGGTGGGGGTGGTCGGGTGTAGCTGGGTCGCTGTAGTACTGCTGAGCAGGAGAGACGATGTAAAATATGAAACTGAAAGTGGTGGGACCCCTTAAGACACTGTATATGGGGGAAGAGGAAGTGGAGATGAGGTTGGGGACTGCAGACACTAATGGGGTGAGAGGAAGTGAGGGAGGTTGGGACGCTATGAGACACTAATGGGTGGTGAGGAGGCGAGGGGGAGGAGTTGGGACGCTATGAGACACTAATGGGGTGAGAGGAAGTAGGGGAGGTTGGGACTATGAGACACTAATGGGGGGTGAGGAAGGAGAGTGAGGAGGTTGGGACGCTATGGGGCCCCACTAATGGGGGTGAGAGGAAGTGAGGGAGGGTTGGGACGCTATGAGACACTAATGGGGGTGAGAGGAAGTGAGGGAGGGTTGGGACGCTATGAGACACTAATGGGGGTGAGAGGAAGTGAGGGAGGGTTGGGACGCTATGAGACACTAATGGGGGTGAGAGGAAGTGAGGGAGGGTTGGGACGCTGTAGAGACACTAATGGGGGTGAGAGGAAGTGAGGGGGGAGGGTTGGGACGCTATGAGACACTAATGGGGTGAGAGGAAGTGAGGAGGGTTTGGGACGCTATAGAGACACTAATGGGGGTGAGAGGAAGTGAGGGAGGGTTGGGACGCTATGAGACACTAATGGGGGTGAGAGGAAGTGAGGGAGGGTTGGGACGCTATGAGACACTAATGGGGGTGAGAGGAAGTGAGGGAGGGTTGGGACGCTATGAGACACTAATGGGGGTGAGAGGAAGTGAGGGTTGGGACGCTGTTTGTTGTGGTAAAATCACTTCTTTGGTGATGCAACACGCCAGGCTCACACGATCACTGTATTATCCATGACCACGACTACGGTTGAGCTTATACAAGGGTTAATGTCAGCCAACTACCACGACAGTCATCACTTAGACAATCAAGTCATCGATCAAGTCAACTCCATGATTTATAACGAGATAGTCAGAGTTTCAGCCAACAAGAGTCAGTCATGCTACTAACATGTTAATCAGCAGTACACTCAGTCAGCAGGGGAGTCAGTCGGCTGGTTAGTCAGTCAGTAGGGCATTTGGTCAACACAAGTTAGTCAGCAAGAGAGTTAGTCAGCAGAAGTCAGTCAACAAGTCAGTTTAGTTGGATTGTAGCTAGGTCCTACTAACGAGACGGTTCATAACTCCAAGAGACAAGTCAGTCAAAGAATCAGTTTACAAAACATTCACTCAGTGTTTAGTCACTCAGCCACTCAGGGACAGCTACGTTATATTGTACTTTCAGGGGAGGAAGGGGAGGAAGGGGAGGGAGGGAAGGGAGGAGGGTGGAGGAGGGGGTGGGGGAAGGGAGGAGGGTGGGGGGAGGGGGAAGGGGAGGGGGGAAGAGGGAGGGGTGGGGGAAGGAGGAGGGTGGAGGAGGAGGAGGGAGGAGGAAGGGGTGGAGGAGGAGGAGGGGTGTGGCAGGGGAGGAGGTGGGGTGGGGGAGGAGGAGGGGTGGAGGAGGAGGGGGGTGGGGGGAGGAGGGGGTGGGGGAGGAGGGAGGGGGGGTGGGGGGAGGGGAAGGGGGAGGGGGAAAGAGGAGGGTGGGGGAAGGAGGAGGGTGGAGGAGGAGGGAGGAGAGGGGGGGGTGGAGGAGGAGGAGGGGGTGTGGCAGGAGGAGGGGGGGTGGGGAGGAGGGGGTGGAGGAGGAGGAGGGTGGAGGGAGGAGGAGGGGGTGTGGCAGGAGGAGGTGAGGTGGGGGAGGAGGGTGGAGGAGGGAGGGAGGTGGGGTGGGGGGGAGGAGGAGGGGGTGGAGGAGGAGGAGGAGGAGGTGTGGCAGGGAGGAGTGGGGTGGGGAGGGAGGAGGGGGGGTGGATGAGGGGGGTGTGGGAGGAGGGGGGTGTGGGAGGAGGATGGTGGGGGAGGAGGGTGTGGCAGGAGGGAGGTGGGTGGGGAGGAGGGTGCTTGGGAGGAGGTGGGGTGGGGGAGGAGGAGGGTGTGGCAGGAGGGAGGTGGGGTGCAGGGGGGAGGAGGGGTGTAGCAGGAGGAGGTGGGGTGGGGGGGGGGGGGGGAGGGGGGTGTGGCCGGTAGCAGGAGGAGGGGGGTGCAGGAGGAGGGGGGTGGGGGAGGAGGAGGGGGTGCAGCACACAATAATAACTCCCGGCATTTATAGCGACAACTGGGAACTGTGAGGAGAAAAGTTCCCTCATTACACATTACTTTTGTTCTTTGCCACACACACACACACACACATATACACACACACACACACACACACATATACACATCAGTCGAAGCATATGAATAATTTTTCTTTGAGCTAACATGTATTCACTCTCCTTCCATCTTTTTTTCCTCTCTGTTTATCATTCTTTCACGTAAACATAGATGTGTGTGTGTGTGTTTACTTTACCCACATATAGTGTTTTCCTCTCACGTCCACCACACAACATTCTAATACTCTCACTCTTAATATGTCTTATTTAAACAAAGTTGCTTAAGACCTAAATAAATGTAAAGCTGAATTTAAAGATGGATTATTCTTCAACAAGTTATACACCAAACAGAGCATTACTTTTATTATTAATTTGACTTCATGACAAAACATAGTGGGTTAATTTTAAATTTGTATGTATGTATGTATGTATAGTATGTATGTATGTATTTATGTATGTATGCATGTATGTAGGGAACTTTTCTGTGCTACTGATCCGTCCAATCATTTATTCAGACAATTCGATTTTTTTTAAAGATTTTACTAACAGCCAAAAGACACACAGGTAAGGTTCTCTAGAGTGTCCAGGTGTAGCTGCCTCGGGACCTATTGAGTTACCCGTTGCCTTCATTATCTAAGGCTTATTAATCTCTAATACATGTTACCGTGAAGAGAAAGTTGTTACAGAGAATGTGTGTGTGTGTGTGTGTGTGTGTGTGTGTGTGTGTGTGTGTGTGTGTGTGTGTGTGTGTGTGTGTGTGTGTGTGTTGACGTCAGTAATGGTGGAGGAAGATACGCCTGGGGTTGTGCCGTGTTCATTTGGTCATCTCATTTCCCCCAGCTGGTGACGCACAATACCTAATTAACGAATGTCACGTTTACTTCAGTGCCACGCGTCATATGTCACTGGTGTAGGGAAAGGTGTGATGATCCTTACTACTTATATGGAGTTACCTATCACGTATCGAACTCAACTGAGAAACCAAAGGTGTCTTTCACTTAACGATTGTCCCAGGGCGAGAAGAGTTGCCCATTCACTTCCAGAATAATGCTTGAGAATTGAGCTCATTGAGTCACTAGTTCATATACAGGCACATGAAACGTAAACCCATATGCTGTTTCGTCTTAGGTATGCTTAAGGACTGACCAAACAGACACAGGAGGAGTCAACATTGTAATAACTTGCAGGATACAATTACACACACACACACACACACACACACACACACGTCGACGACAGTACGTGTAATATCTTTATTGTCCTCACTTGGTCGTTCGTGAGATGACAGGCAATATCTTTCATATCTTGACGTAGGTGTCCGCCCAGTCCAGCGTCACACTAACAACTTACTGTCCCTCCCTGCGCTTGGCTTACATCACGTGATATATTCTGTGTATCTGAGTGTTAAGTACTGTATCGAATAAACAGATGAACAGGTGTGTACAGTTTTAAGTGGCGGGGGGGGGGGTCGTGGGTGTACTTCAAGCTTGTAGGGAGAGGCAAGTGCAAAAGTTAGCGTATCCAGGTGTACAGGTGGTGGGGAGGCAGGTGTATAGGTCCTGTATGGGTCGTGGGGAGAGGCAGGTGTATGGGTCGTGGGGAGAGCAGGTGTATGGTCGTGGGGAGGCAGGTGTATAGGTCGTGGGGAGAGGCAGGTGTACCGAGGGAGAGGCAGGTGTACAGGTCGTGGGGAGAGGCAGGTGTACAGGCCGTGGGGTGAGGCAAGTGTACAAAGCCTTGGGGGGAGGCAGGTGTACAAGCCGTGGGGGGGGGTAGGTGTACAGGCCACCGCTCGCCAGATAAACCAATTCCAGCTTGGTCGACCAGAATCAAACAGAATAAACCAATTCCAGCTTGGTCGACCAGAATCAAACAGAATGTCGTGTCGTCCTACCAGCCCGCACAGCAGCGCTACACCAACACAAATATTTCCTGATCAACGCCCAGTGTCAGTGAACCAACTACCAACCAATGAATAAGAATGAGTTGATGTATCAGACCATTATATTTTTCTTATCAATTCAGAAGCTGGAGAAATAAAAGTTTGACCTCAGTTTATGGTGTTAGCCGAGCACAACTCTCTCTGTCAACACGTCATAACACTTTAAAGATCTGGGAACGGTCCGCCTGCAGCTATGTGTTGACTATTCATCAGTTCGGAATAAAAAAAGTGAAATTGTCGAACGCACATACCAACTCTCCTCTGTATAATTGACACATTTTAATAAACTGAATAATATTGGAATAATTACTTTTGAATTAAGGCGACATTTTCTTTTTCATGGATAATATAATAGCTTCAATTAGAGTAATATTTGATAAAAATTAATTCAATCAGCCATGTAGTTTGTAACACATGTTAAATATCATGTATACAATTATATAAACTGTATACCTTCACTAAATTAATACAGAGGTGAAATAATAACATGAACCAAATAATGCTGTGAATAATAGTAGAATCTCCCTGCCAAGTAAACTGTGTCTCGTGAGTATAATATCTCTCACAGGTACACAACAACACGTTAGTGAGGAGAAAAAAAATAAGAAACTGAAGAAAAAACAAACACATAATAGGGATTCACTCTATCATTTACAGGGTGGACGTCTCTCTCTCTCTCTCTCTCCGCCGGATTAAGTGTTTCTTTGAGCAAAATCTAAATGCAGTGTGACGCGTGATAAATTCCATTACGTTATGTTTAATATTTATTCTTTTAATTTTTGCGTATGTGGCAACAGCTTATAAATCACGAAACCTTTGAAATACGTTAACGGCTGAAACTGTTCAATGACAACGGCTATAACGTCCATAACGGACCGTCGATTAAATAATAAAGTTACTTTCGAAAATCTATGAGTAACCTGAAGAATAAATGCTGTACATACTGATATACTCACGATGGTACTACTCATGAATGAGTGTGTAATCTCCCTATTTAATTTATATGGTATTAAGCTGAAGTAAATCATTATTATTACTAATTTTACTTCGCTATTATTTTCATTATCAGTAGTCGTACCATTATGATCACCGTCATCATTAGCAACATTATTTTTTCCTTACCATTAGCACTCACCAAATCACCAATAACTTGTGTTGCCACTTACACTATCTAGCTATCAATAGAACTGACAGATTCATTAAGTCAATATCACACCTGTTGACGGAATTACCTGGACTGAAATGAATTCTGTCGTTATTAATATGGAATAGACAGGTAATGAACACTGACCACTTTTAAGTCTCCCTGTACCTAAAAACGTCACTTTTATTCTTCAATGTAAGTTTGTTCTCCACTATAACACAAGTTCCGACTACCTTTGAAAATCTCTCCATATTCTTCAGTACTTGTTCTTCATCTCCAATCATCCTAATGTTATCGCTATGTTCTCTACTGCTTGTTCTTCATCTCTTATCACCCTAATGTTCTTACCATATTCTCCATCTTTGTTCTTCATCTCTCATCACCATAATGTTCTCAACAAGTTCAGCTCCCCCTCAACCCTCACCCCTGCCTCTCCTTCCCCTAGCCTCACCAAGCCACCAACGCCTCTTGTAATAACCTTAGCCTTGTCTGGGTCTGAGGACGTGAGTGTCATATATTTCCCCACCAAGTTGTGACAACATGACCCCAATAGTGTTTTCTCATTTTGCTGTTCTGTTGTTCCTCTCAGGTCACAACGCTTCATCCTTGAGTTTGGTGTTTGCCTTCTGGAGACTGACTGGGATTTATAGATACATACACTAAGGCGTATATTTACCATTATAGTATTTTATATTGCTATTTATTGGTCATGTTTACTATCTTTGTTATAGGTAATTATAGACAGATGATGGCATATAATTGGTTTAATATAGACGGTCTTTCATCAAAGTCTGTTCATTGGATTCAGTGTTTACTTTTACTTTGTGTGATGAAGTTTTTCCTGTCATGATCAAACAATATAAAGTAGAGAAAATGGGTCGCATATACATGGGTGACCGTTAGGAGCAGTGTGGATATAGTACACTGCATGTTCAGCCTTTGGTACGCAAGGACAGAATGTGACCTACAGTACACTCAACCACCTACACTTTCTCTACTATGATACTAACTCTCTCTCTCTCACTTGACATATTAGTTCTTTATTATTTTCTTTATCTCTTAGAGTGATTAAAACAACATAAAAAAACGTGATCTAGTTCTATGTTTTCTGTCTATCTGATGAATCCTTTGGTGAGTTGGAGGGGGGAGGGTAGGGTGGGTTGGTGATGGGGGAGTCAGGGGGAACGGTTGGTGGTGGGGGAGTAGAGGGAGTGGGTGAGGGGGGGAGATGACATGTTACGATGAAAGTCTCTGGCTGGAGGATTATCCAAATTAATCCCATCCACGTCCTCCTCCTCATCATCATCATCTTCTTCAGATTTGTCTTCACCCCATCAGCCTTGCTCTGCCTCCGCCACCATCACCCCACCATTAAAATTCATTGATAACTAAAAATACTCGGATTTTTCTCATTATTTTTATCCCTCTCTCTCTAGATCCAGTTTTATCCCTTAATCTTGTTTTCATCTCCTCTTCTCATTTATTTCACAGTCGTTCATCTCTTGTGTCTCATTCATACACGAGAAGGTTACTGCCAGACCTGAAGAGGAGTGTTCGTGAGTCAACAAATGGGATTTAATTATTACTGTTATTGACCAACTCAGGAGGGGTCGTGAATGTCGGGAGTCCAACACTGAACGGCTCCAAGTGAAGGGTAAATGGCAAATGATCGTAATTTTGAGAGTATGAACGAGTGATTCTATAAAACCATATGATCTTTTTCGGTAATGTTGTCAATCGGAGCAGTGGATAACCCCCCCACCTCCTCCCGCTAACATAATATCTTTTAGAGCAGTTTATTTGTGGTATATATATGACTGTATTCTGTTGAGGAAAATTTGAAATTAATCTGAAGTGTTAGTAAAGAATTTCACCTTCAAAGCTGGGGAGAAAAAAAAATAGGTTGAATTATACAAGAATGGTAAGGCATGCAACAGGTAAGTGCTTAAACAATAAATGCAGGTGTCATCGAAAAATTATGACAAGGTTTTTACATAGTTATTCATTAAAATTTATCATTCATTTACGCTGATCCTGTATAAAGGTCCACTCACACTGCACACACAAGCAGTAAACAAAGTTGAATTTTAGTTCTGACTCCGACTTCTTATGCATAGTGAACCAATATGCAAGTTGAGGATAGTAGCAAATAGTTGTGGATATTTCTACTTCTTGTCCTCAACTCTCTCTTGCTCGTACCACCTGCCTAATACAGTACTCCACCTCCCCCCTTTTTGGTGTTTATGTGGTCGTCGCTTTACCTGACAGAACTGGAAGGAGTAAGGATAATAAATATAGAGATATACACAATTTGGGGAAAGATGATTCGATTTTTGTTGTTAAGTCTGACGCATAATATGACAGGACAAATTATAAGACCATTGGCTTATATAGAGGTAACCAGTGAGCCTTATGTGCAAACACCTGTTATGTCCAACACTCGATATAAGTAACAATATGCTCATAATACTTAATACTTCTCACTTTCTCCAGTAAACTTTCCCCCATGGCTGACGTTTTTGTCAACACGGTTCGCATTGTTATTTGCCACGAGTGTTTAGCTCACAAAAACACATCGCGTGTTTGTCCACAACGGCTGTAACGGCGTGTAATGACACTGTATCAACTCCCTGTAACGCACAATTCGAACACGTCTTCCAATTATTTAACAGTTTAGTTATTTAACACAACACAGCGAGATCTTTAAGTAATACAATATCGATATTGAGTTACCAGCTGTTGTTTATTTTATATTATTAACACGAGCAGTGACGCACGCATCAGCGGTATCGCTGGTCCAGCTCCTTGCCTCATAAATCAATCACTAGCTAATCTACCTAATCACACACTTTTCTGAGTATTATGCATTACCTAATACTAAATAATAGTAAAATAATATAGACGTTAATAGCAAACATTTATATGACCACCAATATAATTTATCTAATCTGAAAATCGAAAAATCTTCTCCGAAAACTATTTTGATACTGAAAACCATCTGACTTTAAGAGTACCAGGTAACATCCTCTCAAAATAAAAGTGTCCAGAACAGGGAGCAGCTGACCTTGTACACTACTGCAGTTGACAGAGACAGGGAAAAATATAGAACCAACTAGAAATATCTTTTAGTGTTGTTCACCTGAGGCACAACTACGGCCCATCCGCCAGAGACCCCAACACTGTAATACATAAATGACATAATACTTGATGGATGAGTCTGACTGTTAAAACTTATAAGCGATCATTCATAATTTTTTTTTATCGTGATATTGGCCATTTAAGCGATACTTTTTTTTAGTGAGGACTTATTATATTTTATACAATATTGTGTAGGATATCGAGTAACAGGAAAGTCGATTCGTAGAGAAAGACGAGAAATTGGGTATTTAATTATTAGTTGTCAGTGAAGTGTGAGGAAAAAACACATTTAAAGGGATGGTTGTTATTGTGTTGTGTGCTGCCTGGTGAGTTAACTGTGCTGCCTGGTGGGTTAACTGTGGTGGCTGGTAGGTTAACTGTGCTGCCTGGTAGGTTAACTGTGCTGCCTGGTGGGTTAACTGTGCTGACTGGTAGGTTAACTGTGCTGCCTGGTGAGTTAACTGTGTTGCCTGGTAGGTTAACTATACTGCCTGGTGAGTTAACTGTGCTGCCTGGTGAGTTAACTGTGCTGACTGGTGGGTTAACTGTGCTGCCTGGTGGGTTAACTGTGC
Organism: Homarus americanus; assembly: GCF_018991925.1. Lineage (NCBI taxonomy): Eukaryota > Metazoa > Arthropoda > Malacostraca > Decapoda > Nephropidae > Homarus > Homarus americanus. The sequence goes on along the minus strand of NW_024734615.1, from coordinate 3,218,597 downwards.
TGTCTGGTGGGTTAACTGTGGTGGCTGGTGGGTTAACTGTGCTGCCTGGTGGGTTAACTGTGCTGCCTGGTAGGTTAACTGTGCTGCCTGGTGGGTTAACTGTGCTGCCTGGTGGGTTAACTGTGCTGACTGGTAGGTTAACTGTGCTGCCTGGTGAGTTAACTGTGCTGCCTGGTGAGTTAACTGTGTTGCCTGGTAGGTTAACTATACTGCCTGGTGAGTTAACTGTGCTGCCTGGTGAGTTAACTGTGCTGACTGGTGGGTTAACTGTGCTAACTGGTGGGTTAACTGTGCTGCCTGGTAGGTTAACTGTGCTGCCTGGTGAGTTAACTGTGCTGCCTGCTGTGCTGCCTGGTGGGTTAACTGTGCTGCCTGGTGAGTTAACTGTGCTGCCTGGTGAGTTAACTGTGCTGCCTGGTGAGTTAACTGTGCTGACTGACTGGTGGGTTAACTGTGCTGCCTGGTGGGTTAACTGTGCTGCCTGGTGAGTTAACTGTGCTGCCTGGTGAGTTAACTGTGCTGACTGGTGGGTTAACTGTGCTGCCTGGTGAGTTAACTGTGCTGCCTGGTGAGTTAACTGTGCTGCCTGGTGAGTTAACTGTGCTGCCTGGTGAGTTAACTGTGCTGCCTGGTGAGTTAACTGTGCTGACTGGTGGGTTAACTGTGCTAACTGGTGGGTTAACTGTACTTTGTGTGTGTGCAAACCACCCATGCACGCATGCACGCACTCACGCACGCACGCCATGATCAATACACTTCCTAACAACCATCAACATTCAAGTGAACAATCTGATATAACTAAAAAAAAATACAGGTATATAAGATAAAATTATAGTTAACGAAGGTACTAAACTTTATCCCGAAACATCAAAGCATAAACCATAAAACTCTAATGATTTTCCGTCGTGACGTTAAGACGAAAATCAGAATATGGCAGGAACAGATAAAGAAAATTTTGATGCAGTAAAAACAACTAACTTCCTTCCGAGTTAAATCCAATGCATAATAAGCAAATGAGTAAAAAAAAATATATAGGAAAAGGAATGTACTGTGTATATATTTTCTACATAATATTTACCTGAGGAAAGTTTAAATTCGTGCTAATGTTTCAGAATAAAGTTAGTATTTACAATAATATTTCGGCTCACAGGTGGGATTTTTAAACTAATTTCAAGGAGGTAATTTTGGATCAAGTCAATTGTTCAATAAAAATGAGGAAGAGTAAATTTCAACGACGTTCTGGTATTGTGAGTGAGTGAGTGAGTGAGATTCAGTAAGTTCAGTAACTAAATAATATACAGATCTTGAGGCATAGATAAAACTTACACATAAATGAAAATGTTTTGAGACGACAAATTATACTTACACAAACAACTGGACACACACACACACACACACACACACACACACACACACACACACACACACACACACACACACACACACACACACACACACACACACACACACACACACACACACACACACACACACACACACGAGTTCATAATCAAGAATATTTTTCACTAAAGTTAAAAATAAATAATAAACATTGTGATATATATTCTCACCCAGATATATATTTATATAGGCGATTGTAAATAAAGTTATATTATATATACCAAACAAGAGACGTATATAAGCTAATATAGAATGAGTGTTTATTTATCAATACAAATCATGAACCACTAAAGAAAATATTTAAATTAAAACTTTAAATCAAAATGATATATTAGTCATAGCAAAAGTTGTAGATGAAAGTATATAATCGGATAAGAAAGTTTACAGTATCATACTACCAAATTATATAACCAGTACCGGTCGTTAAGTTTTAGGTGTTTTAACTACCAGGGTTATTAACCACCGAGCACAAGGCTTAGTTACAATATAAGAGAAAATCTTAGTAAATATATAACAAAAAACTCTGAAATTGCGAATCATTGATTATTCTGAACTTCGTCTCCATAACGAGATTTACACTGAAATAATGTAAAAAAACAACAACAAAAGTCCTTGTATATTTACACAAATTCTTTAACTCAAGACTATTTATTTACAGTCATAAATCGGAAGAATATTCAACTTCATGTTTAAACTTATAAGATAATATTAAAAATAACGAGTAGATACGTGTACTAAAATAGGATCAAATTAATTAAATAGAGAGAAAGAAGAAAGAAGAAGACTATCTACCCCATAAAGGTTATCTCAGTACCACAGTCGTCGCGAGAAAAAAAAAAAAACTTGAGATCCCTAATTATTTTAATCCTTAACCCAGAAGATTAAGGAGGTTTCTTGTATCATATTTCAACTATCACCACCAGTAAAAGTGTCCCGGAGCAATTATTTGTTACCAAAGTTTAATTACATTTGAGAGACAATAGGACGTCCTTGAATCCACAACCCCACCCTTCTTTACCTCCCCCCTCACCCTCTCCAAGAAAACGACGTGTGGGGTCATTGGAAGTAGAGAGAGAGAGATCATCAAATATTTGGACACATGGTGGAGGAATACGCTCCCCCTCCCCCCCCCCTCTAAAATGTGAGCCAGAGAGCAGGAGCCAGACGCTTCCATGGCTCAACCACCTGGAGACAGATACTGAAGCTAGCCACATTGAGCCAGGAATACGGGATCACGGTTAAACTCCAGGTGACGGAAAGCTTCTCTCCTCCACGTCAAGAACTGTCATGATTATTATTGTCATCTTGGAGTGAAGGGATCGTCGAGGCGTAAAAATAATACTTCCCTTCAAGCCCTCTCCTTCACCTTCTGCGCCTCCTCCTCCTCTCTCTCTCTGAAGGAAAACGTACCGTACCGTCCCCCTCAAAATCCTAAAGCCTCGGGGAGAGAAACGAGAGTTAAGTTTGAAGTTCATTCGTTGACCTCTGAAGCAGATCGGTGCTCAGATGTGGGCGTCTACATGATGCATACCAAGAGAATGTAACTTTTCGTGAGGGCAGACCTGCTCCATCACCCTTACCGATCTTGGGTTCTGTCCTGGGTGTTTTTATGAAGGTGAATTTGATGACGTGGGGTGAAGCTTCTGGTGGAGGAGGAGGAAGTCGGGTAATAATGTGTGTTATAATTTTTTTTTTTATCTCGAAATGTTTAAAAATCATTTTACCTTTTGTATAATTATAGCTTCTTTGAATCATTACCTTATGTTTGTTGTTATAAGATGAATATCATTATATAGTATAGGTTATGTGAAGTTCATTACTCGTCATTTAGTAATTATTATTATTTTTTTTTTACGAATTCCTGAACGAAATAATCTACAAATACACAGAATATCGCTGTTACTATTTTCCCGAGTGTCGACCTACCACGAAGACCTATCGTGACGACCTACCGGGACGATCTTCCACAACGACCCATTTAACATGCTTTATTTGCCTCAGAAATGTTGACCTATTGGTGTCTCTATACTGGCCTAGCATCTTCTACGTTAAGAGCATCATTATTTGTACTTCACTCACGACAGTACTGCACTGGGAACAACATGTAATATATCAACCAACTTACACCATACCACACGGTTTATGACATCTTAACCGCCGGAGTTACTGGGGAAGGAAAAAAAATCCACGAGCATGAAAAATCCCGAAGAATCCACTCCTGAAGGATGAAAGTCGATGTCTTAGATAGTAACGTAAGGGATCGGAGTCTATTTTTCACGGGTTCATAAGAGTGAAGTAAAGGGAAGGTTCTGTCTCTGCGGGTGGATCTGAGGCAGGAACAGAATGGCTGGTATAAAGCCCATTTCCTCTGATCAACTCTGCCCGTGGGTAAGTCTGCCATTTCCATTCCGAAAGACGTCTTGCATACGAGTCTTCACTCCTTCTGAGATTTTCAAACTTTCCTGCCTACTAATATGACAAGTTGATGGCCCGTGAGTCTCCGGGAACAAGAGAGATGATATTTTAGCACAAGGACCTCGTAATATTTGTCATATCGCACACCGTGGATAAAGGTTTGGCGCAAAAGGAGTTTCAACTGTGGGTTAAGTGCCTGTGGCTTCCTTGCCTGAATTTACGATCACAGAGCGCTCTCTTCTAAACTCTTTACGGCCATATATTAGTGAATAAATCATCGATCGATTCTGCCAATATATTTTTATATGAATTCTGAGAAAATGTTATAATACTGAAAGTGGGTCCAATAAACATACCTGTTCCTGAGGTACCCATTTACGGATAGGTAGACTGGGATTGCCCCATGGTCGAAATAGCGACCCTAAGGACAGGAGGCGAGTAATGTGTCCACTCAGCCGCCGCACTACTGTTATTATAGTGATGACTCGTGTGTCATCCTGAAGAAACACCCAAAGACGAAACACTGCAACACGGCAATGAAACATGATACTCAATGGGGACACTGAAACACGGCACCACACCACAGCACTACAATGAGGAACTGAAACACGGCACGGACAAACGCAACTGAATCCCAGAATTGAAGCAGTGAAACGAAGCATCGCTATACAGCCTTGAAGCATCACTAAAACATGGCAGTGAGACATAACAGTAAGGTATAACACCATTATAAGACACGTAACACAACACTCATGTACGACACTGATAAGAGATAAAGAAACAAAACACTGAAACATTACACTAAAACACTTCACTGAAACGAGGCTCTAAAACACGACACGGAAACAAAGGGGGGGGGGGGTTGTGATGAAGAAAACAAAAACACAACCCCAAAACGATGCTTCTCAACGAAAAATAACCCTGAACCAGGATACGGGTACGAAACTAAAACACTGCCCTGAAACACCACATTGAAACAGGGATGATGAGGAAGGGTCGGGTAAGGGGTATGGAGGACACTGAAATACGCGTCTCTGAAAAAACAAAAAATTACGCTGTTGTAGCTGAACCTTAACACCGCGGACCAGTCACATGTCATCCCCTCACAACACCCACGTATAAGAGACTCCCCGCCCTCAAGTGATCCTAAGCTGCTAATTCACGAAAAACTTTGAAATTTTATTGGGCGTCAAAATCTCCCCCTCGGAACGACTTTTGGCATGAAAATGACAAGTTTCCTCCAGGACGACCCCCCCTGAATATGGAGTCCGTGCTCGATTTTCTGACAATATTCTCTCTCTCTCTCTCTCTCTCTCTCTCTCTCTCTCTCTCTCTCTCTCTCTCTCTCAACTGTACTACATTTAAAACGAAAATCCTGTTTAAAATTTAGTTAAAAAATAAAGTTCAAAAAATATCAGGTTTAACCACAAGTAGTTTTAATATTCCTAAGATATTGATAATAAGAACCAACTCATTCGTTTATATAAATAAGTATGACGACAACGATTCCTACGTGAACTACGACAACGAAAATTATACAAATGACAACAACGACGACTACGACTATCAGATTAAAGTCACAGGTTCTCTCCATCTGTCGTGCAAGCAAGCTGGATACTGTTATCTTAATCCCAAGAGTACGATGACTTAATATCTTGAGTACGATGGCAACACCTCTACAGTACAATGACTTAATATCTTGAGTACGATGGCAACACCTCTACAGTACAATGAATACAATGATTTAAAAAAGTCCGATGATTTCACTCCTTAAGTACAATGATATAACATCTACAGTACATTGACTTACAACTTTAAGGATATCATATTACACAAGGTACTATATCATTTTACTCAAAGGGTTAAGCTGCTGCTGTACGCAATGGCTTAACTCAAGAGTACTAATGCGGTTACCTCATCGTACTCATGAGATTAAGATATGCTACCCGAGGTACTCTCCCTACACCACTTGCCGACACACACACACACACACACACACACACACACACAGACACCAGCATCAAGCTAAGTGGTAATACAACACTTTACGTAAAACTCAAGACAGGTGTGGGTGAATCAGGGCAGAAATGAACTGACTCGGAGGAAGGTATACGGCAGGTCGAGAGAGAGAGCTGGGTCAATAACAAGTAAAAAAAAATATATATATGTCAAAAGTTGTTGCTTCGTATTGTCTTCATTTCATTTTATTTTTGTTTTTATTTATGGTCTATTCGTTTTTATTGTACGTACATAAATAAGGCAGAATATGTCTGTTCGTTTTATCATAGAGAAGAAACATTAGATGATATAAAACACTTTATTTTTTTAGGATACATTTCTTTTTAGTTTATCATTGTGGGAGGAGGAAGGGAAGAGGAGGTTAGGTATTGTATGGGGAGAGTTGGGAGAGGGTGGGAAGGAAGGGAAGGGATTAGAGAAAAGGTGCGTGGAGGAGGGGAAGGCATGGGTGGTGGAGGGAAGGTGTGGGTAGGGAAGGGGAGGCGTGGGGGGGGAGGGAAGGTGTGGGTAGGGGAAGGGGAAGGCGTGGGTGGGGGGAGGGGAAGGGAGAGAGGGGAAGGCGTGGGTGGGGAAGGGAAATGTGGGTGGGGGGGAAGGTGTGGGTGGGGAGGGGGTGTGGTGGGGGGGAAGGGGAGGGTGTGGGTGGGGGGGGGAAGGGGGGGTGGGGGAGGGGGGGAGGGGGTGGGGGAAGGTGGCGTGGGTGGGGAAGGGGGAAGGCAGGGTAGGGAAGGAGGCAGGTTTAGGGAAGGAGAAGGCATAGGTAGGGGAAGGGAAGGACGTGGCTAGGGGGAGGGAGAGGCGAGGGTAGGGGAGGGAGGGAGGGTAGGTAGGGGTAGGGAACGGGGAATGCGTTGGTAGGCGGAGGGGAAGGCAAGGGTTCAGTCAAACTTGATTTCGTTCGGTCAAGTCAGCTAGCTGGACCAAGAACGCCTCCCACACTCTCACTACACACTCCACAATCCCACCACACATCCCACTCTCTCACTACACACCCCACAATCCCACCACACATCCCACACTCTCACCACACACCCCACAATCCCACCACACATCCCACACTCTCACTACACACCCCACAATCCCACCACACATCCCACACTCTCACCACACACCCCACAATCCCACCACACATCCCACACTCTCACTACACACCCCACAATCCCACCACACATCCCACACTCTCACCACACACCCCACAATCCCACCACACATCCCACACTCTCACCACACACCCCACAATCCCACCACACATCCCACACTCTCACCACACACCCCACAATCCCACCACACATCCCACACTCTCACTACACACCCCACAATCCCACAACACATCCCACAAGGACGTATTTATTAATTATAATGATGAGGTAGATTGGGAAATGCCTGAAAACCATAAATATAATAAAATTGCCAAAAACAATTTTATAAGCTGTGTTATAAACCTTTACTCCAATATAAATCAAGATGGGTTAGGCGAGTCTAAAAGGGCATGTCACTTCAGCATAACATCAACTACTTGTTCGTGAATAGTAGACGTGATGCTAGAGTATTGTGGTGGTATATCCTTTAGGCATCAACTGAATGAATGACAAAAAGAAAAAAATATATATATTCCCATCTTAAGTGCACACCTAACGAGACACGCACGACAGCCATTACGAAGCAAATCGTTGAAACGTTTCGATAATAATGTGATATAGTCTCTGTGAAGTTGGGATAAGAGGCCGAGTATAATATGATGACTTGGGGGGACGTCGCGTGACATGACATGACATGACATGACACACACACACACACACACACACACACACACACACACACACGAGAGAGAGAGAAAATTTACGCAAGACGGTATCCTATATATTAGTCATGAATGGTGAGCCTCTTCACAGATGGATGTAAAGACACGCCCAATGGTTTATATACATTAAATAAGAGATCATGTTATAGCTCTAGAGAGATTAGGTAATTAGTATCACAAAGATAACTAAAAAACTAATTATATTTTACGGAGATCATCGTCTTGGGGTTAATGGGTAAAGGTATCGTAGTTAATGGTAGGTATGATAGGAGCTACTTAATGGGTGGGAGATATCGTACTATTGAGTGAAGGAGGAAGTTATCGTACCCATTAAGTAAGGTTATCGTTCTTAATGGAGGAAGTTATCGTACCCATTAAGTAAGGTTATCGTTCTTAATGAAGGAAGTTATCGTACCCATTAAGTAAAGTTATCGTTCTTAATGGAGGAAGTTATCGTACCCATTAAGTAAAGTTATCGTTCTTAATGGAGGAAGTTATCGTACCCATTAAGTAAAGTTATCGTTCTTAATGGAGGAAGTTATCGTACCCAGTAAGCGAAATTATCGTTCTTAATCAAGTTATCGTACCCAGAAAAAAAATTATCGTACTTAATGGATAAAGCTGATGAACCTAGTAAAGTCATCGTATTTAATGGCTAATATCATCGTGCCCGGTAAGTGACGTCATCAAAAACTCAACGTTAAGACTGTCGACAAAATATCACCAAACAGTTCAGAGCAAAAGAGTTAGGCTTCAGCATTAAGACGCCAACCTCTAAAAACTTTCGACTTCAAGCGTGAAATATTGATATTCCAGAGCGATATTACCAGTGGAAGTTTATACCTGTGAACACTTGCAGTTGTCAGCGTCGAGGAGAGGACCTAACCTAACCGGACCTAACCTAACCGGACCTAACCTAACCGGACCTAACCTAACCGGACCTAACCTAACCGGACCTAACCTAACCGGACCTAACCTAACCGGACCTAACCTAACCAGACCTAACCTAACCTAACCTAACCAAGTACAGATATTTAACATGGATTTCCTTTAACTATCATTATCCACAACGACATTTGATATAGCATTAATTATTTATTATATTTTATCATTAATTACTGACTAAATAAACACGGGTGACGATGATTGAGTTATAGATACGTTTAGAATCATTATGGTTGTACACGAGGTAACGGAGTACGAGAGAGTGAGCAGAACTGAAACAACAAATCTTTCAGTGGGGAAGTCAGTCAGTCAGTCAGTCAGTCAGTCAGTCAGTCAGCCGAGGTGTTCATAAGTCACAGCTACAGACTAGATTATCCTGTGAATTCAATGATCTCAGTGCTTCACCTACAGTATAAAGCCTTCAAGAGTTATTTTGTATTTTCTTAATCACCAGATAGCGTGATCAAAGGTATCAAGTTTGGCCACATTATCGGACATCTTTGTAAACTTCAAGTAAATTTAAGTCGTGGTCGCTGGAAAAACAAAAGTTGTTTTAACTTTTCCTGCAATCGTGATAATTGTGAGGCAACAATGCAACTTTCGCAATAATCCGACGACACTTCCAAATGAACCCACGTGGATAGTCGCCCCCTCCCCCTGAGTGTGTGTGTGTGTGTGTGTGTGTGTGTCCCTCTCTCCCCCTACCTAACGCGGCGGTGAAATAGAGAAATGGTGCCTATTAAGCAAAAATCTTAGTTTAAAGCGGTATAGTCTCGTCAAATATTACAGCAAAAGCGAGAAAATCTAATCACATGAGCTCAATGCGCACATAAATAAGCACACAAAATTTCATTAGCCAGCTCACAGCAATTTTTGTGCAATTGCGCTGCAGTGAATTCAAGACAGACGTTTGGACGGACCGACAAATTTGCATAGACGTGGGCGAAGCAACAGCCAGGGCCCTTCTGTTATGTAGTGGGGGAGAAGTACTTTATGGGAGGGGATATAGTATGGTGCGTGTACATTATAATAACGCTAATATTACAACTCACGCTACGCATAACCTTTTCCGGAGGTTATTATCGTACGTCCAGCAGCGATAAACGAGCGACGTACTGCAGACGTAGCGAGTCGTATCCCGGACAAAAGTCGCAATAAAAAAATTCCAAGGAGCAACTCAAAACACGTCCCATACTGAATTTTTTGTACAAACGTATTTAAAAATATGCAGTTTAAGGCCGATAAATGCAGCAATGATAATATAATTACATACGCATTTAAATATTGTATCTAAAAAAAAACCCACACATTTATAATAGTTGATATGAATGTACAAGGTAAACCAGAATCTAATTTAGACAGCGTGTTAAAGTTTAACTAATTTCCTTACACACACAAGGTAAGACAATATAACTCTGACGATAACTGTAGTAAATAAGTAAAAAATATATACATTAACACAACAATCATACTGGTTACCGAAACACAGTAAAAAAACTTACGAACAATGAAATATAATGAACTGAAGGACATCCCCAAAAATAGTACATATATTTAACACAATAAGAAGCTTTAAGTCAACACTATAAATTTTCCCCAAATTTTTAAGTGAAGAAAAAATATGAAAGATAAAATCAATTGTTTCCAGTTATCTTACATAAGGGATTTTTTTTTCTCTCTTGGGGGATTTTAGTTTATTATTTAACAACCTCTATAATATATTAAGCCAAGACCTAAACCGTAAATTTAGGACAAAATTCACATCTTGTTTAACTTTATCTGGCATTGGGTAAGTATTTTATTTTCTATGTAATACACTAGATAATATTATACCCTTTTATATATTGGTGTATTAATTAATGATAACTATACTATAAGACTCAAGATACTAACATTAATGGAAGGAGAGAGAGAGAGAGAGAGAGAGAGAGAGAGAGAGAGAGAGAGAGAGAGAGAGAGAGAGACGTGAAGAGGGTACGTAGGTAGGTAGAAAGGAAAAAACTATACACATCGTCGTTGCCACCAGTGACTTTGGGAGAGAAGTAACATGCAGATTTTCTCGCTCGCCGTTTTTGGAGCTGAGGTAAAAAGCGTGAAAGCGTTTTCATAGATGACCGAACTCTTGCAAATTGGTTCTTTGACCGCAGTCTCGCCCAGGGCCCTGACAGTGTGAGGCTATCTCTCTCTCTTGTTGACGGGAGGGGGTGCGTGGGGGTAGTGCGTGGGCGGGGTAGTGCGTGGGCGGCGGGGGGACGACAGGAGGGTCACTGGGGGTAGATGGAGTGATGGGTGAGTGACGGGTGGTGATAGTTGAGCGTTGGCGGGGGGTTACTACCAAAGGTCACCAGGAGAAGACGAGAGAGTGATGGAGGGAATGACCTGGATGGTGATGGGGGAGTGATGGATGGTGATGGGGAGTGATGGATGGTGACGGGGAGTGATGGGCGGTGATTGGGAGGGATGCAAGGTGATAGGGAGGGATGGATGGTGATGTGGAGTGATGGGCGGTGATGGGGAGTGATGAGAAGATGATGGGGAGTGATGCGAGGTGATAGGGAAGGATGCAAGGTGATAGGGAGGGATGCAAGGTGATAGGGAGTGATGGGGGAGTGATGCAAGGTGACGGGGAGATGTAGGGTGATAGGGAGTGATGGGGAGTAATACAAGGTAATGGGGAGTAATGCGTGGGGAGTGATGGGGAAGGGTACAAAAGTGATAGGTAGTGACGGGGAGTGACGGGCAGCACTGAAGAGTAACACTGAGCGATGAGAAGCAATTAAGAGTAACTGAAATTGATGGGAAGGAATGGGGAAGAAATGAGACTGATGGGAGACCACAGCAACAAAACCCCATCACTCTGTTTTACCACAGCGTTAGAATTACCATAATTTATATCATTATTGTTACCGTCGACTCGGCATCATCATCATCATCATCATCATCATCATCATCAACCTTACCATCATCACAACAGCAGCGGCGGCAACAAAGATAGTCGTTCTTACCTGAAATAAAAGGAAAAAACAAACATTAAATCTAGCTGATCATAATTTGAATACTTTTACATCAACATTGTAAATAACTCACAAAAGACGAACTGTGCACACAAGGAACTGATATCTTTACACCATGAAGTTACGACATTATTAATACCTGTACTGTACCTGTATAAAGCTAAATTCTTTAATTTATTAAAAAAAGAAAAAATTTATATACAGTATATATATATATATATATATATATATATATATATATATATATATATATATATATATATATATATATATATATATATATATATATATATATATATATATATATATATATATATAACGTAGGATACATGACTACAAAATAAGATTAATTAAATGTCAGTATTTTGTAATATTTATGTAGAATCACCCACAAAAGTCGTCGTTGCCTCTCCTCCTGAACCACAAAACCCCGAGATTCAAGACTCGTGAATCTGAAGCATTTATGGGCAATAATTCATCAGTGTTTACTACTTTGGGTTCACGAATCCGAATCTTGGGGTTCGTGGTTCAGGAAAGGCGACAGGACTTTTGTGGGTGACTCTACTTACTTTAAAACACATTACCTTAATAAACCTTTAAAATAGACACATTGAAAATTATAAAAGTTACTTTTAATGACGTGAGGCCAAGTATTATACCACCAAGCATCAAGGTCTTATTGATATCCTCGGTAGCGTGGCAACAGCCGATATACCAGGCTACTTTGAACGCAGTCTTATTAATTATATGCCGATAATGCCCCCCGATAACCACCCGATACTTGCCTATTTTGGCCGATATCGGTCTACATACGCGTGATAAAGATAACTAGGGATGGTTTATACATTTCTTGGTAGACAGATCAAGTGTTATAGGAATTGTATATTGTGGTATGAACGCCAGTGTTATAGGGAAATTAGGTATAACTTGAGTACGATGTCAATACTTGAGTACAATGAAATTAATAACCCCTTTGAGTACAATATCTTAACCCTTTGAGTACGATGAGTAATTTCCTCAAGTACGATGACCTGATAATGCAGGAGGTTAACTTATCGCACTCGAGGGGTTTATGATATCGTACTCAAAGGGATTATTTTATTGTACTCAGGGGGTTTGACATCGTACTCAAGGAGTTAAACACCACTTCAAGCATTAAAATGCACTAAATGAGATCAACTAACATTAAAAGGCTTATTGTGCTTAATCTTTAATAGCTTCAGTGAATATTTTTTTCTCAGTTTTCAAGCGATTGCTGATGGAAAGTTATATGAGCGTGATAATAGGTAGAATCACTCAGCGTCGTACAATACCTGCTGGAGTTTTATTTTTCATATTTGGCATAGTTAGATGTGATACTCTTCGTTTAGTAAATTGGATGTGTGTGTGTGTGTGTGTGTGTGTGTGTGTGTGTGTGTGTGTGTGTGTGTGTGTGTGTGTGTGTGTGTGTGTGTTCATAAACTATATCAGAGGCTCACTCGTACATACTGTATGTAATATAAACTCATGCTTCCTATAGCCTTATATAAACATTAGAATCTCTCATATAAACATCATTAAATGGGAATCCTGTTTACGTAAAGTCACACTATAAAACACTCTCCCATGTGCTTAATTTTTACTAACAGAGCCTCTTAATTATTACCAACAGGTGCACAGATCTCGCTCACCGAAGTAACACCTGAACTTTGGCTGTGAGGCGACCGTGCACAGGAACAAAAATTTATATAACATTTTAAAAATTTATATCTTGTTATCACCCTTCTTTTACACATCCCAATTTTTTTGGGGGGAATCATTGTAATCTTGTTTTATTCAATTTAGTTTTCAAAGTAAGTGTAATATTTTTAGTTCTTTTATAATATAGCACTCTATTACATGAAAAAGTTATATTCATATTTCCATGAAAACCACATGGAAAAATTTTATCAGATCGCTTTCGAATAAGACTTCCAATGTGCGGTATTGTTACGCTATTATTCCTGCTATAAAAACAATCATCATGAATTTCAACCATTTAGGTCTCCATGTTGTACAAGAACAAGGTATATTTTTCATCATTTTTTTGCTATTTTTTCAAGCCTGACATCTCCTTCCTGTTAATGAATGAAAACAAAACGAAACAGAATAAAACAATACACAGTGATGTTACAATTACATACCGGTTTTACAGTTTGCAAAATCATTCACGTTTATCTTTGAAATACACCGCGTTCTTTGTTCATTAGAGTCTAGACTTTGAACATGCATTCGTTTGATGCAAAATTTACATATCAATCAAACATTACAAAGGCACGCTATCTGATTATCGGTAACGAATTGGATTATTTTTTTTTCCCACCGGTGGTTTTTCACGTAATGCATAATTACATCAATTATTAATTTATCATTTGTGCTCTTTTTCACCGTAAATTCCCATATAAATGTCGACAGCTTGAGGGCACTGCTGGGTCAGATGCTACAACCAAAAATGTTTGTTGATCTCAGCTGTTCTGGTTTTAACAAATTTGTTTTTCTTTGTGGTGTGACCGTATTGGTTTATGACCGACTTTCATGTTAATTTAATATATTGTCTCTTCACCTCTTGTGTGGGGAGCAATATGTCTTCCTGGTCAACGCCACACGCCGGGGTGATAATTTTTTTCTCTTAGTATCAACTGACTGACGAAAAAAATTAGACGAAATTTTAACAGCGAGGACTGTAGACACACCCAGCCAGGCATGACGGGGGTCGGCTTCTCATTAAGGAAGCCTTTTATGCAGACATAGTTTATAAATGAAGAGGAGAGAACTACTGCCCACGTTCATAAAAGTTGATTGATACGTTAAAATCTTCAACATCTACATCAACGATATTAAAACATACACAAACAGGAAGTTTTCATTCTTTTGCTAATGTGATGATCATACACACAACTATGGTCTTCACACTCACGAACTTAACCTTTTGAATAATATTACTTCACTTTTTCATCATATTGTCAAAAGAGCAAATGTCAAACTATTTTTTTTTCTCACCACATACTGGGCCCGGGGTGATCACCAGCACGTAACACCCAAGCAACCACAATTTTTGCTATCATAATCTATCTCGTAAACTACTGCAACCACAATCACCACAATTACAACTACCTACATCAGTATCTACTACCACAAGCATGTTACATATATTTCCTCTACAACAAACACCATTACAAACATATTTTTTTAGTGTTGTTGGACAAGTGGATTACCAACCTTTAATACGCCCTTTAAAACCTTAGTAGTTGAAGGGTAGTAATAACATAATAACAACAACAACTATCGCAACCACCTAAGTTAAAACTAAAATAACAAAATAAAAAACATAGAATCACCATTACAACTATTACCTCCACAACTAACCTACAACTCCCATCACTATCACTACAACCAACAGAATTACCACCATCACCACCACCACCACAATCCCACAACAACCATCACCACCACAAATAACTCCCTCTGGCATTATTACCACCACTACTGTCACAACCACTACCACCACCACAATCCCACAACTACCACCACCTCCACAACTACCTCCATCAAAACCCGACAACCATTACCACCACCATCAATCCCCACCATCCCCCACACCACCATCACTCCTACCACCACATGATGTTTGTGGTGGGGAGGGAGGGGGAAGGGAAGGGGGAAAGGGAGGAATTGAGGGGAAGGAAGGTAGAGAGGTCACTAAATCAATCTGGCAGCATCACTAATCCTCTCAATCATCATTTTTGACCCCTGGTGAAGATCCCAGGCAGTTAGTCTTAATCCTCCCTGCTGATTCGGGGGGTGGGGGGGCAGTGTGGCCGATTCTCACTGATTCAGCCGATTAGCCGATCTTTTTGTGCAGTCTGTAAGCCACCCACACTCCCCTAAGGTAAGTATTGTTTGATTCTTGAGTCCAGACACCATTTTTCAGGTCTCTCTCTCTCTCTCTCTCTCTCTCTCTCTCTCTCTCTCCATCTCTCTCTCTCTCTCTCTCTCTCTCTCTCTCTCTCTCTCTCTCTCTCTCTCTCTCTCTCTCTCTCTCCTTATAAGGACGAGTTGTCACTTATGAGTTGATGCCACAATTTTATTATTTATTTTTTATATTATTGTTTTATATATATTTATTTTTCAGTATAGTTATTTACTTTTTATCACTTGTATTTTTTTCTGAATTAGTTTTCATTATTTTTATTTCCTGTTTAATTATTATTTTTTCTTCATATTATTTGTTGTCTTCGTTATTGTGATTATTTGTCTGTTTGGTTTTTGTCCTTTTATTTTTTAATTAGTTGTGTGTGTGTGTGTGTGTGTGTGTGTGTGTGTGTGCTTATAAATAATAAAGAAAATGTAGCAAAACTTTATATAAAAAATAAAAAACAGTTCCTTAAAAATAAAATATAAATAAATAAATATGTAAAAAAAAAAAACACGCCATCAAAAACATAACTTTAACAAACAAACAAACAAACAAACAGGTGTGCAATCTAATAACGATAATAAATACCTTAATACCCAAATCCTAACAGAATAAGAAGGGAAATAACAAGTATTCAGACGGAAGGACGCACACCACACCACAACACACCATACCACACCATACCACACCACACCACACCACACCACACCACACCATACCACACCATACCATACCACACCATACCACACCACAACCACACCACACCATACCACACCACACCATGATTTTGTTATTATAAGATACAAATACGATATCCATTTATATCTCAACGATTAACTGATCTTCAAAACAGCGTTGGTGGGAAACTTACAAAACTGTTGTGTGTTTGAAGGTCTGTTTTTGAGGAGTGTCCTGAGCTTACAACACGGCAAGATACAATGACAGTGAGCGTGTGTTAAAATATCTTGTGTCTTGACCTCACGACACATTAAGGTATCTGTCTGTCTCTATACTAAACTGGATTGTATGTCACTATTGTATATCTCTCTCTCTCTCTCTCTCTCTCTCTCTCTCTCTCTCTCTGTTTTTACTCCCTCCTTTCTCTATTTCTACATCACTTCCCTCTTTGTTTCTCCTTCTCTCCCAATAACTTTTTCTCTCAATAACTTTCTCTCAATAACTTTCTCTCTCAATAACTTTCTCTCAATAACTTTCTCTCTCACTCCCCACTCTCTTTTTTATCTGTCTATCAGTTTCCTTTATCCTCCTCCCTTTCTCTCTCCGTCTCTACATCATTTATATATTTTTTTTGTTTTCCCTACTCTTTCTTTCTCCCTCCATCCTTCTACTTCCTTCTTTATCATCTCTCTCTCACACTCTCTCTTTCTGTCATGCTCTCTCACTCTACGCCTCCATCTACCTGTCTTGTCCCTCTCTGTCTCTCGATCTGTGTCTGTGTGTGTGTGTCTGGCCGTGTTTCTGTCTGTCTGGCCGTGTTTCTGTCTGTCCGTGTTTCTGTCTGTCTGTCTCCAACTCATTCCCTCTGTCTTTTAACCTCATTGGCTACAGAAAATGAAAAAAAAAAAACCCCGGCCAAGTGACAAATTTCCTCTCCATTTAATCTACGTTTGATAATTCACCTGTTGATTGGACAAGTCTCACCTGCTGACTACACCTGAGGCTACTTTAACTAAGGGAGTTTAGAGAGTCTTGTTTCCCAGGCTTAATGAAGCAGCGTATAGCGGAGGCGTGCGTGTGTGTGTGTGTGTGTCTGTCTGTATGTGTGTCTGTATGTGTGTGTGTGTGTGGGGGGAGGGGTAAGTGCATGTAGGTGATAATGCGTGTTTATGTATACATGCAAGTGTCTCAATCTGTGCGTTTTTCTAGAAATATACATAAATATATACATAACGGTTGGTATATCTAACTCCCTGTGTATAGTTAGTATTTCCATCGCATACACGTCTCCCCTTCACTGTGTTAAAGACAGAGGACGTGAAACAGTATACCTGCCAACGAATGGTATATACTGTGAGAATATATACACACCATTAATACAAGAGAAATGGAAAAACACATTCTAATTCAAGAGTATACCTGGAGGCGCGCGCGCGAGAGAGAGAGAGAGAGAGAGAGAGAAGGCAAGGCATCATGTATGACCATTATTACCATGAAACTAACCGTGAATCCTCTCTCTCTCTCTCTCTCTCTCTCTCTCTCTCTCTCTCTCTCTCTCTCTCTCTCTCTCTCTCTCTCTCTTTCACTAACAACACATCCTCATTATGGTAATTAACCTCATATACCTGGGTAATCAATAATAACTCACACCTGGTTAAAGTTACATAAGAAAGAGGTGATGTATAGGCTTTGACCTTACCGTACTCCATTCCGTCTTAGGTCAAAGGTTAAAGTCACTTGTAAATGAAGTTAACTATATGGACTTAGTTTGCTGACATTCACCTCATTTCATCCAGTGTTTCAGAATCCTAACCAAAAAGTTGACGTCGTATCGTAAACATTCAGGTAGTATCGTAAATATTCAGGTCGTATCGTAAGCATTCAGGTCGTATCACAAACATTCAGGTTGTATCATACCATTCAGGTCGTATCATACCATTCAGGTCGTATCATACCATTCAGGTCGTATCGTAAACATTCAGTGGTATTCGAGTATCATCATCTCTCATACATGTATAAATAATAATAAAAAAAAATCCAGGGATGCTATAGTAAACACGATGAAGAGGAAGATAAACAGAGGAAGATAAAAAAGGAAGATAAACAGAAGAAGATAAACGAAGGAAGATAAACAGAGGAAGATAAACGAAGGAAGATAAACAGAGGAAGATAAAAAAGGAAGATAAACAGAAGAAGATAAACGAAGGAAGATAAACAGAGGAAGATAAACAGAGGAAGATAAAAAAGGAAGATAAACAAAAGAAAATAAACAGAAGAAGATAAACAAAGGAAGATAAACAGAAGAAGATAAACAGAGGAAGATGGATAATTAAAACAAAAATTGTAATACAGTTCCAAACGCCTTACAAGAAGATTACAATATACCTTACAGTCGACGACAGATATCAGGAACACGATATATACACTCGATAGGCCTCGTACTAACTACTACTACTACCACTATTACTACTACTACTACTACTACTACTACTCCTGGTACAGTCAAATAGCAAGTATATATTCCTTCATTACGGACCAAGACTGTTCAATCCATCTCATCTGTCAACAAACACTGTTAGTATATTCACTGTTTACTTCAGAAACATCAACAATACAACTCTGGGTTGGGTTTGGTTTGGTTAGGTTAGGTTAGGTTAGGTTAGGTTAGGTTAGGTTAGGTTAGGTTAGGTTAGGCTAGGCTAGGTTAGGTTAGGTTAGGTTAGGTTATATTCTCTCATTTTAAATTACGAGAGAACACAAAAATAACTTACGTGTGTTTTAGAATGTGGGTGTATGAAATAAGACAATTTTACATCAATTTCATCGTAAATGTTGTCAGGAAAATAATATTGTTTGTTAGTCGTGATTCTTCGTCCCACCAAATGTATCGTATAATCCTGTTACTTTATCTTATAGTTAAATACTTGTAGATAAACAAAACGTTCTTAGGTGGTATTTTCTCTCACTTCTACACAACTATCACCTAGTAGTCGGGTGGGAAAAAAGATCTTGACTCTTAGTGAAATGAACTCTTGTGTTGTTCAGTTAATTGGTTGATTATAAGAGGGTGGACGAGATTAGAGCAAGTGTTCCTAATTGATGGATTAAGGAGAAGAAGAACTCCCATAAGACTTGTGATAATTGGTGGATTACTGAAGAAATTGCTACCACAAGAAGTGACCTAAAGTGTTAGTTGGTTAGTGAATTTCAGGCTTCATTTATCCCTCGTGTGTGTGTGTGTGTGTGTGTGTGTGTGTGTGTGTGTGTGTGTGTGTGTGTGTGTGTGTCCCAGTAACTCATGGCCAGGTATAAATAACTTCACAGGCCTCACCAACCTCTACTCACACTGCTAGCTGGTAAAGTAATAAATTCACTCACACGGAACTCTTTTCAACTACCCTCCAGTCACTTCGTCTCAGGCAGACTTAAGAGGAGATTATGGAGAGAGTCGTGATAAAATATAAACAGTCTTGGTCGTTTATGTCAGGTACTTATGCACTAAAGTAAAACCAAAGAAGACTTGTACTAACATATAAGCATTCTCGACGTTAACTTTTATATAACGTGTGTGTTAAATTGGTGAATCACTCAACGGTCTAAACATAGGAGATAATAGTGGGTATTCTTAGTCGAAGTAGATATAGATATTAATATTAAATTCCAGATATAACACCCCAATATGTCTCGGTGACGTAGACAACACAAGACTGCTAAGCTTCTGTGTATAACTTGATTGAATGTATTACGGAGGAGGATGACGATTGAAGTAAACCTGACTGTAGTACTGCCCTCTGATGGTTGGTGATGCCAGTAGTCTGACCTCCACACACACACACAAGTGGTCAGTCTGATCTGTTGACCTGTTTCTCTCCCAGTGTGTCGTCTAGGGCTGGAGACAGACCTGACTTCCACAGTTACTTTTGACAGACGAATTGATCGTCTTTCAAGAACTAAAGCTGTCCACGCCTTCGTCTCATCCCAAGGCGGCCACACCCTCCCCCCCACCACGCTGTCTTGTGTGTGTGTGTGTGTGTGTGTGTATTGTAATATTTGTGCATATATTAGCTCCTAATATCCTGTAGGTATTCACACTATGACATTTTATATTTATTTATATATATATACTACATAATCATTATCGTGTATTTTTACTGGAGAGTGTAGCGTATGTGTACTGTGAGGTGATGAGCGTGTCTACACAATATAATAAAACACTTCACTATATACACTAACCTATCACTGAATCAAGTGTCTGAACTGTCACGAGTATAGACACGGTTGATCAGCGGTGACATGTAAATCGAAATATTGCGTTCATAGGGTGAGATCGTTCATGGGCCACACTAAGTATACGTGAGTAGCTTGTGAGTGAATACATGTCAGGGCATTTCTTTATCAACGTTTCTTATACAGTCTGTTATACTTGACCATTTACACACTATATATATCATAATACGACTCTTGCTTGCTTCAATGTATCATTAGAACTAACGTACGCTTAGGAACTTCTGCCTCAGTGAAACTCGATTGCGACTAATTAGATCTGGAATAAGGTGAGTGTGACTTTCAAGCCAATTGGAGATAAGTGAAATTGATAAGATTCAATATATTATTAAAATACTTATAATAGCCACCTGTCTCCTCCAGTACGAGTCGCAGGGAGATGGCAGACACGCGGCTGCTGGGGCGATATAACCAACTCCTGCCGCAGTGAACCAATCCTGCTATTTATATCACGGTAATACGCGGAATATCATACAATATCATATGCAATAATCTGCTCTATGTCCCAATTCTATTACGGTTAGGTATCCCGCCGGCGAATGATTGGGAGGGCGCCTGTGTACGCCATTTTTGACTCGAAAGTGCCATAAAACCCCTCAGAACTCGCCAGACAACTCGCCATCAAAACTCGCCAACCCCTTTCAATAACTTGTCGTCTTGTACGGTGTGTGTGTTTTATTAGTGCAGTCGGAGTCATCTTTCCCCGCCTGAATGTCCCTCACCGTGCCCATTACAGAGCAAAAGTGATGATTGGTTTACATAATGGGCCCCTTGAAGAGGATTGGGGGTATGGGGGGGCAGAGAGGCTGAGTGTGGGCGAGTGGGGGTGGGGGGTGGGGAGGGGAGGGGAGTTGGTTGGCCAGAGGTGACGTCAGTGGTTTGAAATGAAGAAGATGGCGGTGGGTGTGTAATATATGAGAGAGAGAGAGAGAGAGAGAGAGAGAGAGAGAGAGAGAGAGATATAATATTACTAAATATCTCCCAAACCTTAAGCTGCCTTTTTAAAGCTAAGGTAAAATTTATGTGTGACTAACTGAACGAATATAAAAAAAAAATCCTAAATATTCATACGCGAAAAATTCTGA
Organism: Homarus americanus; assembly: GCF_018991925.1. NCBI lineage: Eukaryota > Metazoa > Arthropoda > Malacostraca > Decapoda > Nephropidae > Homarus > Homarus americanus. The sequence goes on along the minus strand of NW_024734615.1, from coordinate 3,197,021 downwards.
GATGAAAGAGAATAAAAAAAAAGAAAAGAAAAATAGAACAGAAAAAAGAAGAAAAGGTAGAGTAAGAAACACAATAACCAAACAGAGAAAAAACTAAATTATTCAACCATTCTAATTGTCATAAGTCACTCTAAGCCTTTCTGTCACTGAGGATGAATTCAATATTTGTCGTCGAGGCCTAACACACACACACACACACACACACACACACACACACACACCCCAAGAATAAGACATGTGAGTGAGAATTATTACAGCTACGAGGTAAGAGGTGAAAATTATGTCTTTGAAATAATTATCTTTAAAGAGTTACGTGAATTATCAAACGAAGATAATTAAGTAAATTGATCAGCATAATAATAACAGGACAGTAAAAAAAAAAAAAACTTGCTTATTTTTTGTTTTTCTAGTGGTGGAATTTCAAGGGGATCACCTGAAGATTAAACACCCTAACGCTACGTGGAGGAGTAAGGTTAAGCTAGGTTAGGTTATGTTAGGTTTAGGTTAGGTTAGGTTAGTTTTAAGTTAGGTTTAGGTTAGGTTTAGGTTATGTTAGGTTTAGGTTAGGTTTAGGTTAGGTTTAGGTTAGGTCTAGGTTTAGGTTTAGGTTAGGTTAGTTTTAAGTTAGGTTTAGGTGAAATGAGCTAGGGTGTCTAATCTTCACTTGAACTCATAGGAATTGGCTTTACATTAACATAACTGATGTATATAAACAGGAAATGAGACAAACTAAAATTGCTCCTTTGAATGCTGTTAAATAATGTTGTTCTTGTCTTGGAAATTTCAGGAAACACATGTTGTCCTTCTCTGGGTAAACTTACATGATTTATAGTTTGTCTCTGGGGAAATTTAGATGACCTGTTGTTATTGTTTAGGAAAATACGGATGAATTTTTGTTTTGGTTTGGGAAAATACGAATGAACTTTTGGTTTTGTTTGGGAAAATAAGGATGAGACATTGTTCTTAACTAGAAAAAAGAGGAGAGGTTCTTAGGGTGGTTTATATACACTTCGTATATTCTTAACCTGACCTTCAGAAAAAATTATTCGGTAATAGAATACGTTTGGCGTCTTTTACCATCAGAGAGAATAATGTTAATATCGATAATACATATTGTAAATTATGATATTATTTACACAGAAGCAGAGATAAAGAAAGTGTTGAGATATTGAAGGTTAATTAAAGGTGTGTAAACCAACTCACAACAGATTCCTTATAATGTTTATTTGGTAAGACGAGTCAAGAATACTGCCTGTCAACCTGTCCTGCTGCCCACCACCATCACCATACCACCATCACCACAACACCACCACAATACCTACCATATCACCATCTCACCACCATTACACCAGTCCACCTTTACCACACCTCACCACCATCAACACCATCACATTATCATCACCACCCCACACCACTATCACACCACTAAGCCACCACAACACCACCACCAAGGAACCATTCGCTGGCTCATTTGAAATTAATCCGAGCTTAATGGCGCCCAGTAATTGAAATTCCTTATATGCATCTGATCCAGAAGGTCAGTTTCACTCAGTGTGTTGCCATTACTTCCTCTCTAACCATCCTCGGTAAATAACACGGATACGATTTTTAAGGAGATATTTACAACGATGATTTAGCAAAACACCCTTACACTGTAACCCTGAGATAAACAGACTAACATTACTTAATTAACTTATTATGTAAATGGAGGGAGATAATTTAGTCGTTAAACAGACACTGCCAGACAGTTACCACTTCCCCGCGAGTTGGCCAGAGTTTCACCAAGTTGGGGGCCAAGTTCTCTCAGTGCGACTTGTTCGGCCACTTAGTTCCCGGGTTTTAGTACCAAGACCTCCGTGGATTACTCTTTGATTACTAATGACCATTCCGATGCTACAATAGTTGACCCACGTCTTATTATTTATATCATTATACCAAACACTGAAGAATTAGTCACTGATGAGCCGCACCTATCATATATATGTGGGTAAATACTATATATATATATATATATATATATATATATATATATATATATATATATATATATATATATATATATATATATATATATATATATATATATATATATATATATATATATATATATATATTGATAAAAGTCATTCTTCTCTTTTCTCTTGAATTATTTCCTTGATCAGCAGATGCGCTTAGCGATGACCGGAACAGGACACATCCACAGGTAAAGTGAAATGAAGGGAGGAGGCACTTTGGTGAGGATGGGAATATGGTAGTTGAAAAAAATAGGCTCCCTCTCTCTCTCTCTCTCACGGGATTAAATTATAAAAAAATAAACCTTACCTGTATTGTTATTGACCTATCATGCTACAGTCGGAAACTTAATTTTGAATGTTACCTGTAGTAGTTGAGAGGAATATCACCAAGTGTAAATTGTAAGTGATTGCAAATGGTGATGGTTTGTGTGATAAGTGTAAATTGTAAATGATGGTAAATGATGATATAGTATTAGTTTGTGTATCAAGCGTAAATGTAAATGACAAGGATTTAGTTGATAAGAGAAAATGTAAATGATTGTAAATGGTAAAAGTGTGTATGGCAAGTGGTAGTTATAAATGACTGTTGATGATAATAATTACTCCAATAAATGTAAATTGTAAATGGGAATAAATTGCTATGACGATAAGTACTAATACGTCCCCACGGTAAATCATCGATGTAAATGGAATGAGTAAATGAAGCTTGTAATTCTGTAAATTGGAACCAAGATTATGTAAACCAGTACCAGGAACACATCTGTTTGAGTAGGTTTACACATCATGAATTTGTAAATTGATCGATCCATCACGACTTTGTAAATTGATCCATCCATCACGCTTTGTAAATTGTCACTCAAACCTTGAGCTTTGTAAATTCTCTTCGTTAGTAGATAAACAAATACTACCATTATATCCTAAACAAATTACACACCTGTCATACTAATTACCTTCAAACACACACCTGTCATGATACATACCGTCACTACACATCTGTCATACTAATTACTTTCACTACACACCTGTCACACTAATTACCTCCAAACACACACCTGTCATGATACATACCGTCACTACTGAAGAAAAAAATAGCCTAAGAGTTGAGCCTATAGTCGATATAAGGCTGAGAAGTTTATCTACGTAGAGAGAGAGAGAGAGAGAGATAGAGAGAGAGAGAGAGAGAGAGAGAGTACTACATGACGAAGGCGCAGTAGACTCATAACTACGAGGTGGTGGGTCTTGGGTTGCCTTCCACCCGACGAGGAGCTCACCAGTTTTAAGTTATCAAAATGTCGTTTGCAACATTGGTTTTCCAGACGTGACACTGGACTCTGCCGGAAAAGTCCCTGATGATAAAATAATGGGTTTTTAGTTACGTTAGTGTGTGTGTGTGTGTGTGTGTGTGTGTGTGTGTGTGTGTGTGCTAATAACTACACACACACTAATGACCCATAACATAGATTTTAAGTTTTCTTTCCATGTCTTTTTTTATAATTCTAAGATTCACGAACGAATGTCATTCTTGATAGCTCGTGTCTTGGTCTCTGTGAGGGCGGGGGAGTGTGGTGGTTCAAGGGTGAGGGAAGTGTGGTGGTTCCAGGGTGGGGGAGTGTGGTGGTTCAAGGGTGGGGGAGTGTGGTGGTTCAAGGGTGGGGTTCAAGTGTGGTGGTTCAGGGGGGTGGTGGTTCAAGGGTGAGGAAGTGTGGTGGTTCAAGGGTGGGCGAGTGTGGTGGTTCAAGGGTGCGCGAGTGTGGTGGTTCAAGGGTGGGCGAGTGTGGTGGTTCAAGGGTGGGGGAGTGTGGTAATCCAAGGGTGGGGGAGTGTGGGGGTTCCAGGGTGGGGGAAGTGTGGTAATCCAAGGGTGACACTCACATAACCACAAATATTACAAGATCAAGCGAAAAAAAAGTGACACCAATTAAAACAAAACTCAAACGATTTTTTTTTTAAACTACGATATTTTTTCTCTTTTTTTTCCGGTTCCCGTGAATCGGTAGCGGACATACCTTGATGATTATTTATTTACTCTCCGCCGATTTTAATCCAGCGAGTCAGTGAGGATTTAAAATGTGAGCCCTGATGAATAATTTATCGCCTGTCATAGGGTGGAGAGAATGATGCCGGGAGGTGGTAACACTGGGGATGTTCCCAATTTTCCAAAGTTCGTAAGTTGATTTTATGTTCTCTTTATTAACTGAGGAAAGACGATTAAAAAAGTAAATTTATTTGTTAATTTGACTTTAAACAGGTATATAAAAATCCAGAATGGAGTTAGAATTACAGTGAGACTCAATATTGTACTAGGCATCATAATTAGCTGAAGTTTTATCGTCAACCATATTCGTCATAACTAGTCAACTTCATCACTTAAAGATATCATTTGGATTAATTGTCATTTCTAGTCATCACTCTCATTTACAGTCATCTTCATCATTATACTCATCATCATGGTCATCAACAGTCATCATTGACACCTAATTCACCCTCATTACCTGGGGTCATTAGCGTCCCCTGAATTAATCACCATCACGTCAGGTCATCATGAACATCATGTAGTCATTATCTTTATTTGGCGTCATCATAGCTAGTTATCATAACTTATAATCATCACCATCACCTGGAGATCTCACTAACCCCTACAGTCATCATCACTATCATCATCCTCTAATCATCATTTGGAATCACCTTCACCTGGAGTCATCACCATCACCTAGAGTCACCATCACAATCACCGGGAGTCCTCACCATCACTTTCACCTACAGGCATCACCATCACCTTCAGTCATCACCATCACTTTCACCTACAGTCATCACCATCACCTTCAGTCATCACCATCGCTTTCACCTTCAGTCATCGCCATCACCTACACTCATCACCATCACTTTCACCTACAGTCATCGCCATCACCTACAGTCATCACCATCACCTACAGTCACCACCACCTGGCGACCATCACCACCCCAGCGTGACAGTAGTGCCTGCCTGATCGTCCACCACCCGCTGCTCCTCGCCTGAACCGGACAACAAAGCCCCCCACCCCTCACAGCCTGGTGGGGATGGGGACCCGGGAGGTGATGCTGCTGCTTTCAGTGACATCCAATCTGCGCCATTTCCAGCAGATTTGGCCGTAAGTAATCCGATTAACGGCGCTAATCGGACAGTCAACTAATCACTGTTTTGGACCCGTCAACCGAAAGGACAGATCGTTTGTTTTTGTTATAAATATTTCACACATAAGGAAACACGGGCGGTGCACTACCTTCCTGACGGTGCCACCAGGGGAAATTCGGGACGTCTTGGTTGAATGAGTTTGTTTGTCATAATAATGTTGGTCTCCTTTGTAAGTTTGGGTACATTTGTAGCTTTACTATTATTATTAACAGCAACAACAATAATAATAACAATAATATTAATAACATAACAACAACAACAGCAATAATAATAAAAATAAAAATAATAATAATAATAATAATAATAATAATAATAATAATAAAACAACAATAATAATAAAAATAAAAAAATAATAAACAATAATAATAATAATAATATAATAATAATAATAATAAATAAAAAAAAAATAATAACAATAATAACACTAAACAATAGCAATCAACATTACTCTCTACAATCAAAATTATTACCGTAATTCTTCCTCGCATTAAAAAGGACTCATAAATATTAAACGAGGAGAATTATACCTATGAATAAATCCAGGTTATGTACAAGAATAAACTCCTTTAAAGTTTACCTTCACGTACTCTGCACCTCTGCCTTACATGCCATTCAGAATTCACACTCACAAAGGCTCCTAGGATAATCACTCACATAACAGACGATGTAAACAAACAACTAACTGGTTAATCTAAGTCAAAAAACATAAAAATTAGGTGAAAATATTTGGCAAACTGTAATGAGATTTTTCCTAAATATTTACTCATTCAGGAAATAAGATTAAGAATCACTGAAAATGATTCTTTATATCAATGTTTAGAGAAGAAAACACGATTCTACAATTTATCTAACTGATGCTATAATCTCTGTATGATATTGCTGTTAAGAATGGTTTATATATCTAACTTGACTTAATTTAGTTTACATTCGTATTGTTCAGTTACGCAATATACGGGTACGATTGACGCTGATTGGTTCGTGCTAATTCACTGTAGAGTAAATTAAATCCCTTTGAAGTCAGTAGTCAATATCTGCAACTGCTGTCGGCTTTGGGGCCGATGCTCTCGTTCCCCTGAGGCAGAGCAAAGTCGACCTAATAATAATAATAATAATAATAATAATAATAATAATAATAATAATAATAATAATAATAATAAACATTACTCCAGCACTCCAAAAAAATTAAATAGAGTAAAATAAAAATAATCAGAATAATTAACTCTAAAAATAAAGGCAATTGATGTAACAGAACTGGGAGGGTTAATATATATTTTCAAATGATTTACAGCATCAATTCACCATAAGATACTTTAACATTCACCCAGATACAGTGACGCCATGTTAATTTCTTCCCTATTATTTACAAGTGTTCATAGTTAAAATAAGCTTTTCAATAGTAGTAGTGTACATACCCTAACCTAACCTAACCTAACCTAACCTAACCTAACCTAACCTAACCTAACCTAACCTAATCACCCTGCCACTCATTGTAAGCCACCACAGATCTCTTCCACACCTCCAACGCCACTCCACTCCCCTCCATTAGCTCCAACATCACCCTAGTCCTCTCCCACAGCTCCAAGATCACTCCAGGCCTCTCCCACAGCCCTAAGATCATTCCAGCCCTCTCCCACAGCTCTTAAGATCACCCTAATCCTCTCCTATAGCCCCAAGATCATTCCAGCCCTCTTCCACAGCTCTAAGATCACCCTAATCCTCTCCCACAGCCCCAAAATCACTCCAGCCCTTTCCCACAGCTCCATTCCAGGCCCCACAGCCCCACACAGTATTTCAAGATCACCCTAGACCTTCTACAGCTCCAAGATCACCTCACATCCCTCCCATCACCCACACAACCTCATGGACTACTCTTTATCCTACCTCCACCGACTGTCCACCAACTGTACACTAACAGTCCAAATAGCTTCCCTCCAACACTCCCCCTTCCCAATCACCTCTCCCACTCTACCCCAACACTTCCCACTCCCACCTCCAACACTCCCCACCTACCCCCCAACACCCCACACATAGCTATTCTCAACACTCCCCCAACACCACACACACACACTTAACACCTTCCACCGTATACCTATTCAGCATATATTCTGAAGTGGGTTTGTCTCGACTCACAACACTCATGGTAAAATATTTCCCTCCCCATTTCACCCGCTGTTCCATTTGTCTCACTCCACTTATCTTTTAGTCCGTGCGCCAGATTTTTTGTGATTGTGCTGGAGCCTTTCATCCTATTTTCCACAGTACTGTACCTAGCTAGCCCACCACCTCCCCTATACCTGCCTCCCTACCCCCCCCTACCTAGCCACAACACCTCCCTCCTACCCAGACCAACACCTCCCTACCTGCCTCCCTTCTACCTAGCCCCTTACCTCCCTATCTGTCTTCATCTCTAGTAGTAGTAGTAGTAGTAGTAGTAGTAGTAGTAGTAGTAGTAGTAGTAGTAGTAGTAGTAGTAGTAGTAGTAGTAGTAGTAGTAGAGTTAATGCTAATCATACAAGATATCTCAACACTAATAATGATAATGATCCCAATGCAAAACTGAAAAATAAACAAGCCATTTTTTTATTTATTTTTTTTTTTACCCAGGATTAACAGGAATGAAAGTGAGCAACACAGTCCAGCATGAGGTAAGAGAGGCAGCCCATACACAACATACAGTACGGATCACGATGTCATCCCTGAGGATTTTTGTGCCAATATTGAATTTATTTGTTGGAATGTCTTCGATTGTTCACATATTGTCTGAATAAATTGGGTCGGTTTTTTGTGTCCATGGTTTTAGGTGACGTATGGCTGCCATGTTGAGTTTGTCATTTTTTTTTTAATATGATATAGTAAAAACCTCCATTTAGCGGACATCTATCTAATATAACGGACTACTCTCTCTCCCATATGGTCCGTTAAATGGAGGTTTTACTGTACTTTTTCCTTTACATTTATATAATCTTATTTTATTATTAGGTTTAAAGGTAAAAAAAAAACCTAACACTTTCCCAACTCCGTTAAAATTAGTTGTTTTAACGTAATGTTTATCAAAATACTTCAACACTACCTGAATGTTACCTGAATGTGTTTTAAACTGAAGTATACAAAAAATTAACTGTCCTCAAAGGCTTGATCACATCAGGTAAAAAGTACTTGTTATTTAGCTCCAGTCATGAAAGTAATTAACAAAAGCTGGAAATAATGTATGTAAAAAAGAAACACTATGTACTGTGTTTATCTAGAGCTCATTGCAATACGCTTAATTACCACTGATCGCCTTGAAGCAGACTGCAAATTAGGTTAGGTAAGGATAGGTTATGAAAACAGTTAAGGAATCATTTCATTTGTGTACATCAAAATAACCATTAAAATTTCAATGGTCTAGAACTGAACAAAAGAGAAACATGATCACCAAATGAAAATAGTCTATCGTGCATGACCACACATCAATATTGAATCATCATCAACATATGCATGACTCGTGTAAAACAACCTAACATTGTGTTCTGCATTGTAAATAGTAATACTTGTTTAGGGTGTGGGGTTGTACATATATATAACACGATAAACACACACATAAAACGATTACGGTACCACGCAAGACCTATAATATATATTTTTTTGTATAAAGTACGACCTGAATAATAATAATAATAATAATAATAATAATAATAATACTAATAATAATAATAATAATAATAATAATAACAATAATACTAATACTAATACTAATAATAATAATAATAATAATAATAATAACAATAATGATAATAATAATAATAATAATAAACTAGATTTTATTTTTTTAACTCGTAATGACATCGACATACGCAGACGACAGGATATACACAGTAACAATGAAGAAGAATATCCCTTAAGGCATGATATAATGTCGTGATTATTGACGTTATACATCCTGGTCATCCAAAAGCATTACTGTTTCATACCTAAACATCCTGCCTTCATTAAAAACAACAGTCTGGTGTTTTGGTAATTTCATACATGTGACGGAGGCAGTTTTCCCATTACCTTCACTTCTCTTATTCTCTAACTAAAGGTGGAATTCTAAGTCTAGGTTCTTTAGTAACATGCATTATAATCACCATCAATAACTATTTGTACAGTGTTGGTGAAGATAAACCTCCATCAATATTGTTTGTTTTGGCCAGCTAGCTGTTACGTTATATCTTTCAAGGACATGTATGAGACTTCCTAGGGTCAAAACTGTTACCTCTATAAAAGTGCAATACACCTACGCCAGCTTTTGTTTCTAGCTTAAGGTGATGTTCCGAGAAAAAAATAATTCTTAAAGATATTTGCAAAATTTCTACTCCTAAAAATGCAAAGTGTTCAATGAGTCATTCCTCTGCTCTCGTCATTCAGTCAGTGAGGAGAACGTGTCATATACATTCATCCTCCTATGGATTTTCATACGAACACTAAAACATAATCCTCCAGTACACAACAAGACAATACAGAGGCACTGTACTTTACTACATTTCACTTCACCAACTGTAAAGTAAGGTTACCCCCATTCCACATCAACCTGGAGTGACTCGAACTGGGAAACACTAAGTCAGCAGGCGAGTTATATAACCTCTCAGCCACGGCGCACCTTTAACACAATTAAAACAGTTTAATAATCACAACAGCCTCCTCTCCTTATAACCTGGCTCTCCCAGTACTAAATTAAACGTTACCTCAAATACTACACGGCGTATCGACACAATTAAACTCGGTATAATTACAATATTAGAAAACAGTTCCTAATGGCAGGATATCAGGTCATCGTGATTACTAACTGCAAGGTCTCCCTGTGTAATATCGTCAAGAGTAATTACAGAGTTATTTACAGAGTTACGTTATCCTCCCTTTAGCTATTTATTCTTATTCCTGAAACATCTGGTCACAGGAGCTAAAATGTACATCTGTTTTAATAGTGTATCGTCCAGGTGTGTCTAAGATGCCAACGTGGCTTTATCGAGAGAGAGAGAGAGAGAGAGAGAGAGAGAGAGAGAGAGCAATAGCGAGATAAAGTAAAAGATAGAGAAAGTTAGAGCAAGAGGGAGCGAGAAAGAGAGTAAGAGCGAAAGAGAGAGAAGGAGTACAAGAGAGAGTAAGAACAAGAGTGAGAGAGAATGAGAGCGAGAGAGAGAGAGAGTGTGCATGTGGTAGTGTGTAGTCGTGTGCCGTGACCACCACTCACTACCAGGCGTTGGCGGCGGTGTTTTGCGAATAAGATATTTAGTGTGATTAACTGTGTTTTTATTGCCTTTGTTTGTGCTAGAGAGAGAGAGAGAGAGAGAGAGAGAGAGAGAGAGGAAAGAGGAAAGTGTGTGTGTGTGTGTGTGTGTGTGTGTGTGTGTGTGTGTGTGTGTGTGCGTGTGTGTGTGTGCGTGAGTGTGTGTGTTTAAATGAAGGTTGTTTTTACATGTCTGATCGTGTATGTATGAGAGAACGCTATGTATGTTTCTCATAATGTATGTATAAGTATGTATCGTCGTGTGTGTGTATTTTTATGTATATCTCAGTGTGTACATGTATTATGAGTATAGTAGTATATGTGTGTATGGGGTGTGTGTGTGTGTGTGTGTGTATGGGGTGTGTGTGTGTGTGTGTGTGTGTATCAACCCCCCACTGTAATAATCATGCCTATCACCATAACCCCACACCACTACCACCTTTAAACCTGCACACAGTCTGTAATCATTAGCACCATTACCTTTACCATGGCACCATAATAAACACTCTATACGTCACTACTTTATAATCTCTCGCCTCTCTCGTAGACACACACAAAAAAGGACAGATTACCTTCGTTAGCTTCAACCATAACAGGGGTGAGGGAGGGGGGGGGTGAGGGAGGGGTGGAGGGAGGGGGGGGGAGGGAGGGGGGTGAGGGAGGGGGGGTGAGGGAGGGGTGAGGGATGACTTTTAAGCCGTGGTGTGTATATTTAATAGACGCGCAACGTAATTAAACCACTTGGAAGAAGACCTTATAAATAGCTCTATTCTACCTGTGGGATATTAAATCAATAACATAAAACAAAAAAAAAAGGTATAGACATTTTAAGAATAACGAACTAGACGGTGAATAATTAAGCAACACACGTGAAGAATGTTTTAACTAATTTAAAGAACAAAAACGCGTAGTTTAGTTTAATATACAATGGTGATGTTTTTTGAAAGCGTGAGTTGTCCAGTAATTTATTGGAACAAAAAAAAAATGGGAACAAAAACACGTCATTATGTTTCATGTTATCGTCTATTTCCATTCATTTGGTATTCACAGACGTTTATAAAAAAGTAGCAGTAGTAGTAATAAGTAGTAGTAGTAGTAGTAGAGTGGTAATGAAGGGTAGTGAAGTGTAGTAGTACCATATCACTATTATTATTACTATTATTATTACTATTTGTATTATTTTTGTAGTAGTAGTAGTAGTAGTAGTAGTAACAAGTGGTGATAGTATAACATTGATACTAGTAGTGGTCATAGTATCTGTAGGAATGACAAATAATAATAGTATAATTTCTAGTATCAATTACTCATTTGATTACAGAAATCAATTTTAGTCCACACCAAGAATTTAAAGTTATATAAAAGTACATAAACAATTGACAAAAACCCGGATTTATTAGGTTCTTGTTTTGATTACTCGTACATAAAGTTCACTAATATTATCAAAATTACACTGAAACTCTGCCTTAACGAGATACATTTACCTAGCTTAACATAGCGAATCTTTTCCCAATAATTCCTTATGTTAATTTTTATCTCCTAAAAGGTGCTAAGCAAAACGTATCTAGATTAAGTTAAGAATCTCTGTCTAATTCTGGTATATTTTTTTTTTTAACATTATATTTGTATCTCAGTTTAAAAGGTAAAGAGATAGGTGTATTATCAAGGTGTAGTCCTTTCACGAGCTGCTGAAAATACCAACCTTGTCCAAATACACAAGCTACATATATATACCTTTTTAAAGTAGAAATTCACCTTGAGACATCAGCTTCAACACCTCTAACCAATTACACATGCCAAGTTTAATTGAAATCGACTCTGAGGTGGGTTTTTTTTCCCGTATGAATTGTGTTGTTGAGTATGTGAGCAAAAAAGACAAAAATATTATGATTGGGTAAAGTGAGTTTGTTGAGTTCAGACCAAAGACGGTGGTGAGGTGGTGGTGGTGAGGTGGTGGTGGTGAGGAGGTGGTGGTGGTGGTGGGAGGTGGTGGTGGTGGTGGAGGTGGTGGTGGTGAGGTGGTGGTGGTGGTGAATAAGGAGGTGTAATGGTGGGAGGGGTGGGTGGTGGTGGTGG